>NW_005187609.1:961591-981630 GCF_000239375.1 Pundamilia nyererei
ACACACACACACACACACACACACACACACACACACACACACACACACTGTACATTTGTTACAAAGCTTTGAACTGTGTATGAAATTCTTTTGATTTGGATTCATCACTACAAGTGACCCACTGGAGGTGGGAGTGCGAACTTTCACATGGCAACAATGAACAAAGGAAACCGACAAGCTTCGAACACAACCCAGATTTCAGAGCAAACGCCATTGCCCCAAATTGTTTACACTACAGCCCGCATTCATTTAATTATTCATTATTTATTATACTCTGTGCACTCTCTGCCTGCAATTTAGACTCATCAGTTAATCTAACCTCCCTGATTTGTAAGCCAGAGTTACGGAGGGCCGTGAAAATGCAGAGCAAATGTCACACAGAAAGGCCCTAACTGAGCAGGACTGCTTGCTGCTCCAGCAGCCAGCAGCGTTGGCCAACATATGATTTTTCACTTTTAGCTGTTGCTTGCTGAAATAGAAAACAGTACGAGTTTTTAGTGGCAGCTTTTCTAGAAAGTAAAATCTGTCAGAGTTTGGTGGCTTAGTGTTTTGTGCAACCCAGAGCTTTAGTATTTAGTAGGTCAGTATGAACAGAACAGGCACAAATCTCAGAGAGGACTTTTGTTGGACAATTTAAAACAACGGAAAGAAATTCTAACTTGTTGTCATTGCAGATTCTAGTTATTAACTGTGTCTTCATTCTTTATCATCTTCCAGATTAAACAGTTTGAGCGTTTGGAGCAGGAGGTCAGCCGGCCAATCAACAATGACATGACCGGTTGGGTTCCATCCGCACACAACTCTCTGGCAAACTACCTGGCCCAGAACGGCTCTGGAGCCCCCGCCTCCTCCAAGTTGTGCCACGGTGACCGTCAGCTTATTCTCTTCTATCAAGAGCAATGCGAGCAGAACGTCACCACGGTGACAAATGCCATCGATGCCTTTTTTACTGCTGTCAACTCCAACCAGCCACCAAAGATCTTTGTGGCACACAGCAAGTTTGTCATTCTCAGCGCACACAAGCTGGTCTTCATTGGTGACACGCTGTCACGCCAGGCCAAATCTCCAGAAGTGAGGGCACGGGTAGCCCAAAGCAGCAACAGCCTCTGTGAAAAACTCAAAGACATTGTGATCAGTACGAAGACAGCAGCACTTCAGTATCCTTCCCCTGGAGCCTCCAGAGAGATGACAGAGAAGGTGAGGGAGCTTGCAGGGTGTACTCAGCATTTAAGGATGGTTCTGGGACAGCTCTTAGTGATGTAGAGGCAGAGGGGGAGGAGGAAAACAAACCAAACAGTGACTGAAATATTCCAGAACCTCGGAGCAGTGAATCTTCGCAGTAACACTGGGCAGACAACCCTCTGTACCCCATACAGCACTAACTAGGAGAACCTGGAGTTTGCTGGATCACAAAGTGCTGCACAAAACCCTGAACACCCTTCAGGTGTGTGAGGAGTCCCGTGTGCCTCTACAGGATGAGGCTTGCTATCTCTTACAGTCCTGGCATGCATGGAAATCCTGAGTGATCCTGTCCTTGGGGTCTGGGACCCTGTTTCGGACCGGGAGCACCAATTTTACTCCCATCCTTCGCTTCCTCCCTGTGCTGCCTTTCACTGGGACCATTTCATCCCATCTCCACTCTGCACTTTTTATTCTAGACAAAAAAAAAAGAAAACATTTTCTCGTCAGTGGGCTGGGCCATAGGCTGTAAAATAATCAGTGTAAATATTTAAGTTACCTATGTATTCAGAAAATCAGAAAAAAGAAGACTATAGCACTTGCAGTGCATACACGTAAGAAAAGATGGGAACATAACTGTAGTTTTTAGACAGAACATCAGTAACTGTCATATTGCTATACCGTATAATTAAAATGTAATATGGCTCTGATTCTCGATCCTAATATAATTATTGTTATGGATGTGTAAATTGCAGATGATATGTATGACTCTGTGTTGTCGAATGTCGGAATGCTTTTCCATCCCCAATACAGGCAAACTTTCCAAACCCCACACAGGAGCACGCCGTGTGTGTCTGAGCCGCCTGAGGCTCGCTGAGTTGTCCACTCTGCATCCGGTTCCCCCCGAGCACACAACGCTGCTGCCAAAACATGCCGACATAGCCGTGCAGGTGCGGGACTGCAGATGCGATTATTTCCACGCCATCTAAGATGTTTATTTTAATTTTATTTTATTTTTGAAAACTGTATGTATTTTTAATAGGCATGTAAAAGTCAAAAGGAATGAGAGTTTAAAGACAGCAAATGCAATTAAACCTGCATTTCCTTTTCTCTGGTCTCGTCATATTGTGTATTTTTTATTATTAAATAGTTGAAAATGATACGTAGTGTCAGACTCACTACTGGAATTACCTGAGAAAATGCAGGCAGTTTGCACAGGTATCTGTTTTGCCATAATTTTCTAATAACCAAAGATGATCTCAGTTCTATGTATAAACGTCAAAGGTCTCAGTCTGCTACACGTGGTCAGCTATCAGATTTCTCTCTCGGCAAGAGAAAATTAGTAGATCTTCTTTTCTTTTTTTTAAGGTTAAAGGAAAACTGTCTCGTTATATTTTTATGACATTGAAGAAAGACTAATGGGAATGTGACAGGTCGGGAACAAAACCGGTTTATCACTTTATTACAGAAGCAAACATGTAGAGTAAAATTATTTCCCCAGCTGTTAGCACTCATGTTTATAATAATATCTGTTACTACAGAGCATTTGGAAGCCACAGCCTTTGTGAAAGACAACACAGACGCCTTAACAACCATCTGAAGTTCAAATGTTGTTCATTCCAGTGCTAATTTTCTCTGTATACCATCATTTCTATGCCACCTCCAAACTATAAACTCTGCTTACTGGCTGAAATGCTTATAGAGATGTTAATATGATTAATGAATCTTTACATATAATACTGTCTGAAATTTCAGATTAAATTTTATTCCACTGTAGGAAATTATTGTCTCCCCGCAATGAAAACAGACAAATTTCTAAGCATGGCCAGATTATAGATCGTGAAGTCATTTCATTTCCTCTCTGGTGAACCGTGGCCAGCAGTTCAGTTTGCAGAAAGCTTCTAGTACATGTTAAAAAAAAAGAAAAGAATAAAATTAATTTAAAAAATCTCCTCCTCAATGCTTTATTATGTTTATATTCGTGTATGTTTTTTCTCATTTGAATTTTAACCTGAAAACATTGTCTATTAGCCTGGTTTTGACATGACGGCTACCAGGGGATGGTGTTGCCCTGCCAGTCCAGAAGCATCCCGCTGTCTTTGTTGCTAAGTGACGATATCACACTAAGCATGCCAAGTACGCTGTCCACGGTGGTCAAAGGAGCCTATGGGAGACAACAGACACACAAAAGAAGAAAGTCACTGGAAAGGAAGCGGCTGGATCAGAACAAGCTTTATGATTTCTAATATGGGGAAGGCTAACAAGCTAAACGCTAAAAATGAAGTTTATTTTTGTGTGCAGTTTCAAGATTAGAGATTTAAAATGATCATTATTGGAGAAAAGGATGGTCGTGGTGTGGTTGTTAGCACTTTCATCTCATATCAACATTGATATTATGTAAAATGTAATTGGATTATCAAAAATAAATCAGAAAACAGAATCGGTGAGTGTTTCATGCTGTGTTTGTCTTTTTATTACTAAGCTGCTCTTACTTACCCTGAACTTACAATAATGCATCCAAATGTATAAATCTCAGAGCTAGTACAAGCAGTGATGTAATGCTAGGACTTACATTACGCTTGTCTAGTGAAACGTACAACGATTTAAGGTTTTACATAAGCACAGTACTTGTTTGACCTAAAAGAACTTTCTGGAATCTGTAACAGATTTGGTGGGTTTCAGCAAATGTGATTGTTTCATATGAAAGCTGTTTAAAGGAAAACCATAATGTTTAAATGTATTCACTGAATAAAGTATTTTAAAGTTTTCATCACGTCACCTTTTCTCCTCCCATCTCAGTTTGGACCCAGCCTGGGTGTATGGCTGTCACCACTATATTGTGAGTCTTGAAGTCTTCGGCTTGACAGCGAGTCAGCATGTTCAGTGCTGCCTGATGACAGGAGAAACAGCACATTTCTTTATTGTTAAGCGTAATACAAACATATAAGTATTACACTTATTGAAATTATTATTAATTATTAATCAATACAGGTGTCTAAAGCCAAACAACTGAACCACATGATGCTTTAATTACTGCGTGTCAAGCTCCTTTCACTGAATCTGGTCTATGTCATTGAATCACAGTTACTTATTAAAATGTCAGTAAAGAAAAACTCTAAAAGATAAGCACAGACAGAATAAACAAGTTTAGGAAGAAAGTCAGGATATTTGATTCTTTTTAACAGTACCTTGCTTGTTCTATAAGGATACATCTGTGCTGCTGAGAAGGTCTCTGGACATTTCTCTATGGATGAAATAGCTGTGGAGATGTTGATGATGGCTGAGCTGCAGGCAGTTTTATTATCTAAGACAAAGTGGGACAAACAGATTAGCATCATGACTGGGAAACGAAAAGAACTGTGTGTGTGAGGATAGTTTGCATCTCTGAACCTGCACCAACCAACACGTTCTGTGATGCAATCCACCTGCGAAAGAATTCAAATCTATTTACTTTTTGTAAATGTATTAATGCAGAGAAAACGCTCCACTCTTCTTTAAGTATAACTGTCTAGAATTCTGCATATTCTGTCGTATTTTCTAGTCCTATTCAGGAAAGGATCTGGCGAGATTACACCTCTCTGCTGACAAACTGTGTGTGCCCCCAGAAGATCCGGAGTGGCTTGATGGATGGATATAACGGTTGTATTAATGTCTTTCATTCATTGACAATTGAAGAATATTTAATTTCTTTGCTTTGAGCAAATCTTGGGTTTTTGGATCGCACTATGAAGCTCCGTCTGCTCAGTGTTGCAGCATTAGTCTGAATGTGAGCAGAGTGCAGCCCTGTACTCTCAGTTCATCCTGCTGCTTCTATCAGCAGTCAGATAATTAATAAACACCAGTGACCCACTTCCATTGGCAGCCATACGTGCCCATGCCGATCATGAGCTGTTTCTCTCCTCCACACTTTACTTTTCCATTCCGGTACAAAATAATCGCCATTTAAACGTTACTCTGTCTCTCTTCTACAAGGCGTCTTTGTCGTGTCTTCCTTCACTCATCTCCAACCAGTTGCAGCAATTGGTTGGCCGCTGCTCCCTGACCCTGGCTCTGTTGGAGGTTTCTTCCTGTGAAAAGGGAGTTTTTCCTTCCCACTGTCGGCAAGCGCTTGCTCATAGAGGTTGTCTGATTGTTGGGATTCTCTACTGTAGGGTCCTTACTTTACAATATAAAGTGTCTTGAGGCAACCATTGTTGTGATTTGGCAATTGAATTTAATTGAACTGGCTTTGGGAGGTGGATAACTTGCAGCTAGGCAAATCTTCAACTCAGCTTTTTGTAAATTGGATATAATCTCATATTAACTCTTATCAGGAAAGCTAATCCCATTACTTTAATATGAAAGCTCAAATGGACCCCTGTACTGCCAAGCCAGGGTACCACTCACACATTTACAACACATTATTTCATGCCTTTGAATTTTGCTTGTCATGCACACAGGACATTTGGGCTTAATTATTTTGCCTGCTTATAATTCAAAGTTATGGGGATCAAATCACTGACCTTCTGACCAAATAACCTAGTCACAGTTGCAGTGAGATGGAGCATGAAACCATATGTATGTACTCACTCCACTGAGTGTTTTCCCAATGATGGTATCCTACATTCAACATAACATGAAAGAACAGATACATACCATTGCCCTTTGCAGAAGAATCCCTCTGTGCTGCTTTTTTCAGGAGTGGAAGAAACATCTGAAAGTACAAAACTTATAGTTTACATGTGTGAAATTATAGCACATTTAAAAAATAAAATAAAATGAAAGATGTGAAATAAAAATGTGAAACTCCCATCAAATATGTTAAACCTAAGAAATGAGCCTGTTTCACAAATGTAATGTAAGGAGTAAAAAGTAGAGGTGTTTGGGTAAAAATCTGGGAAGTGAAAGTACAATGTTCTCAGAACATGAAATACTCAAAGCACAAATACCTGAAAATTCTACTTGCGTAACAAAGTATTTGTACTTCCCACGTCTGCAGAGAACAAACCAACCTTTGCAATGGTAAATGGTCCAACCACATTGGTTTCATACACCTCCATCATGTCGTTTTTCTTGGTAGCAGATAATGCTCCTGACAAGGCCGGTTTCCTAATACCAGCATTGTTGATAAGGATATTCAACCCAGCATCCCCGATCTGATCTTGCACAGCCTGCACAGCAGCTGAGATACTTTCCTCATCTGCAACATCTACAGGTAGATGCATAGAAATACAAATCATAATGACCAAGGTCTTTTGAATGTCAAAAAAAAACTGTGGAAGATTATGAGTTTTAAAAAAAGGTTTCATTTCTATGTATGTATTTGCCTTTGAATCTCAGATTCTCAAGTGAATATTTCAACACTTCCATTATTATGTGAGAGGCCTGATGAGATTAAAGTAAGGCACTATCAAAAACCTGAGTGCACCCGTAGTGGGAAGGTTCTCAGATTTTAATAACTAAGTTGTAAGTAAGAAATCAGTGCATAGACTCAGCAACACTTCCAGAATTCACTGTCTGTGAGCCTCCAGTGTTTTAGTGTCATAATTGGAAATGTTTCAGCACACATTTGGAAATGGTGTCGGAAGTGTATGCAGAGTTAAATGAAGGCGGATTGTTTTTACCTAGCTTGATTATAGTGATCTTTCCAGGATGTCGGGTGGTTAACTGTCTCAGTGCCTGAAGGGAACAGAAAGAATATATATAAATATTTATGTTGTTATTCCATGAAATCACGTCTATAGCCAGTGACTCACAACAGAAATGATTGATGTGCATACAAATCTAAGGCTTGTCCTCAGGAATTCCAGATTCCAAAGCAACAGTGTAAGGAGAACGTGTATGTACAGTTAAGATGTTAACTGTCAATAGCAAATGTATTGTCCAACAATCTGTGACTGAAGGGAAATAAATGAACAACCCGGAGAATGCAGCAACACTTAAATTGAGAACACAACTAATGCACACCGATTTGTTGCAGACCTTATATACACTTTTCACTGTTTCGTAGCGATCAAAACTGACATATCACACTGTGTTCTGTTGATCTTATGTGCTGCACAATAATGTTTAACATTTAGTATTTACTGTCATATTCCCATATATCATTGTGATGTTGTTTATTCTATTACTCTTGTTCTCTTCTGCTTGCTCTCTTTTTTCTTTCTCAGCAGGTGATCCAGGTGATTGATATATGCATTTTTTTTCTGCCCGTTCTGTTGGTTTTTGTCTTTTGCCCTTCTCCCCCGTCCCTCTTCTCAGCTGTTTCTCTTTCCCTCTTTCTTTCTCCCCTTCTTTCCCCCAGTCAAGTCTGTCCCGTATTCAGTAAGTGAAAATAAAATAAACAATAAAAGGTGAATCAAATGGACCATTACGGCAAGGCTGGGATGGTCAGTTTGGTAAAGTAAATCCGTTGGGCATCTTTCTTTGCCTTTAGACAACAATTCTGATGGCAAAAGAGCCAAACGGGACAGGCAAAAAAAACAAAAAAAAACAAACAAAAAAAACTGACATATCAAGTTGCCTTCAACAGCTTTGCTACATCTTTTGCTTCTGTGCTGAAAATGGAGCCTGCGAGAGAAGTTTTGCAGCCAGACCCCCGTAGAGTTGGCTGTGCTACACCGTCACACTTTGAAACCAAATGAAAGATGTTTATACCAAATTTGTTGACTAGTTTTAGACTATTAGGTTAGCTCAGGCCTTGTAAAATGAAAATGGACCCCTCTTCATACTTTCATGACTTTTTTTATGTTGTATTCTCATAATTACAAGATGATGTTATGATAAAGTTATCTGCAGATGCTGACAATAACAACATAACAATTTATTTACAATACAAAGTTGTGTTGTTGTGATTTGGCACTATATAAGTAAAATAAGTGAAATGAACAGATGATACACAGTCAACCTTCACATGTGTGCATGTGAGGGTTGCTCTAGCAGTTGATGTGAGAACCACAAGAAGCATTTATGTGTAACAGTCTCACCTCAGTTCTGCTTCCTTCAGGCTCTCTGGAGCAGGCATAGATGTGAGCCTCTTGTCCTGTCATCTCTGCCAGCTGTTTCACCAGCTCCAAACCAAGGCCTCTGTTGGCCCCTGTCACTAAAATGTTCCCTTTCAGTTCCACTGGCATGTTGGCTGATCCGCTGGTCAAACAGTAGCTCCTGCCTGACTATTCTTTTGAGAGTAACTGAGCATGTGTTCGAGTGTGCTGCCGCTGTTGCACCATTTAAAAAAAAAAAAAACACCTTGTTCTTCCTTTTATATGTCGAAAACTCTGTGACAACATAAGGTGGCTTGCAAAAGTATTCGGCCCCCTTGAACTTTCCCACATTTTGTCACATTACAGCTACAAACATGAATAAATGTTATTGAAAGACCACATGAAAGACCAACACAAAGTGGTGTACACGTGAGAAGTGGAACGAAAATCTTACATGATTCCAAACATTTTTTACAAATAAATAACTGAAAAGTGGGTGACTGGGTGTTTTGTCACCTATTCCATTACTACTGCCAGCCAACACCAGAAAACCTATAGATTTTTATAAGCCAGTTTACAGCTTTTTCTTTTCAGAGTGCATAGTTAGCGATAGGATTTAAAGTATCCAAATGATGTACATTAAAAATGATTAAAAAGACTGTAATAGTGTCAAGACTATGAATATGTGGAAAGTGTGAGGTTGACCACTGCTGGAGAAAGATGAAGTTACCCAATGGCCAAACACAAAAAAAGAAAAAATGGCCTCATCCAGTCTTAGAAAACACAGTTTTGACAGAATCTAAAGTGAAAGATGTACACTAATGAAAAAGGGATCATCTCAGTCCAAAGACTTAAGAAGACTAATGTTTAATTTGTAATATTTATTACAAGATTACAAGGTAACATTATTATTATGTTCTTGTCAGTGCATATGCCCAAAGGTTGGATGTCCGAAGAGAAAGAGGAATTCTGGAGTAAGCTGGGAGAAAAAAGTTGTGGCTTTCTTACCTAATGCTCTCTAGTGTTTCGCCAGCAGAGCCAGATATTTTCTTCAGACTGTTCAAAAATAGCATTTATGATGAAATTGCTGAAGGGACAAGCTTTAAAGAGAGGACAAGCAGTTTTGAAGTCAAATCTGAATCTGTCGTCAGAAGTTTATTAATAAATTTCAAAGTGTTTTCAGCAAGGGCGCACAGTACACCCGGCCTGGCGAGGCAAAGCTGGAGTGTCGGACTGCAGCTTGTCGGTCTGGTGACTCAAACGGGCTCTCCTCCACACTGTCCTCATTTATAAAGTGCTTTACAAAGCCGGACATTACAGCTAACAACTGGAGTTTCAGTGCTGCTAGCCAAATAGGACGAGTCAATTACTGCCAAAGAGACAGACAGTGAAGGTGGAAGTATATCCTCAGTGTCTTAACATAAAACTCATTGTTGCAGCAAGTGGGGCAGCACAAATGTAATCCCCTTAAAGTGATGTTAACTAATGTAAGTGAAGGAAACGGCTTCCAGGGCCTAATCCGTGGATCGGCTTCCTCCGAGGCGTGGACGTCTATCAGCAGAGATTGTACCTTCACCTATCAGCAGAGATTGTACCTTAATCTGTAACACAGTCAAATATATTCTCAAGTAACATTCAAGCATGCCATTCAGCGTGTTAGTACGAGCTCGGGAGCAGCTTGGGAGAACAAGAAAACAGAGACTGCTTCAGATTGTCCTCCCAAATCGACTCAACTTTATTCTCAAGTACAACAGTTTATATAGAGGGAAAAATTCATGAGACAGCAGATTATCAGTTTAAACCAGTACAGACCAAGATAAGGGAGCGTCTTCCTGCCCTTGGGTGAAGAAGCATCCTTTGTGTAGTGTATCAGTTCAGCTACAATTATGATTATCTCAGCGACATATTTTCAAGGCACAAAATAAAGAGTTCTTACATTAGTGAATTCTGAAACAAACCATCTGGCCTTCAACAGGCGTCTCCTAAGAGATTTAGAAACTAATGTAGCTGAGGGAGTGATCTCTGTGGTATTTCAACCTTGTACCAGCCTGTGATTCTCACACATCAATTCTTGGGTCAAAGAGAAAAATAACTAAAACAAAGGGGCCTTATTGAATGACAGAGTTTTCCTGTATAATGTCACTATAAAACAATATCCAGTAAATGCTCCCATGGTACTAAAATACCTAACAGTAAGTTTATTAGCCGCAACCAACCAACCCGGTGACATAATGTCCTGAAACGACTCCCATCAGTTCATCTGCACGTAGCTGGATTTGAGCAGACAGTATGTCTGAACACCTCAGACTTCATTCGGCTGCTTCTGTCCTGTGTCACATCATCAATAAACACTAGTGTCCCAGTGCCACTGGCAGCCATACACCCCAAACCATCACACTGTTTTACAGATGATGTGATTTGGATCGTGAGCTGTTCCACACCTTCTCCATACTTTTTTCTTGCCATCATTCTGGTCGAGGTTGATCTTGGTTTCATCTGTACAAAGAATGTTTTTCCAGTACTGTGCTGGCTTTATTAGATGTTTCTAGCAAAGTCCAATCTAGCCTTTCTATTCTTGAGGCATATGAGTGGCTTCCCCTTTGCAGTGAATCCTCTGTATTTACTTTAATGCAATCTTCTCTTTATGGTAGATATGGATGTTGATATGCTTACCTCCCAGAAAGTGTTGTTCATTTTTATGGCTTTTAGGGTTTAGGGATTTTATGGCTTGATCCACCACAACTGTGTTCCGTGGACGTCCAAGTCTTTTTGCATTACTGAATTCACCAGTGCTTTCTTTCTTTCTCAGCATGTACCAAAATTCAGATTTTCCCACTCCTACTGTTGTAACAATTTCTTTAATTGTATAAACAGTGCATTTTACTATTGCAATGTAATGTTTATAAGGTTGGGGGAACCTGCAGTCAGTTGAGACTGAGGAAGTCACTTGGGTGAGTGATGAAACATTTCATCCACTGAAAATGTTACATCCAGATTAACAGAATCAACCTTTTGGGATTTGGATGAAAAAACTGTTTTTAAATGCTCCCAACTGTGGGTCACCACATGTACATGCCCAAGTTGTGACTGGGTTGCCCCGAGCAAATAACGTACTGCCAGACCCCGTAAATTTTACCTTGGTAGTCATCAGCGACAGCTTGGAGACTGGGGCCTCAGGACTCCAACAACTGGAACAACTGGACTCCAGCCAGACTCATCAGTGAGCATCAGTAATCTTTTATGGTGTTTTCTGCTGGGGCAGCAGTATCTCCACTGGGTAAGGGAGAAACTGAACAGGCTGATCAAGAAGGCCAGCTCTGTTCTGGCATGTCCTCTTGACCCAGTGGAAGGATTCAGTGACAAGACGATGCCACTGAGCTGTCATCCCCATCACTCCCAACCCTGACAGCACGGGGTGGGAGTGACGGTGCACCCACAGTGTGCAAATTGTACCAAACTGCAAAATACTTAGCTATGCCTCTAATGAAACCTCTGCTTGCTCTGTTTCACTTCTGCAACATCAGTCTTTCCACAGGTAATACCCATATGTTGATTCATGGTTTTCATCAGTTTTCAGACTACTGCAGCATATTTTAAAAGGGGTTATGTGCTGTAAAAGACAAAAAAAAAAAAGTTATTCTTCTCCGTATTCAATCCTCAGGTACTGCTGTGATGCTTACACCTATGACTAAGTCCCACTTTGCTAGGTGCACTTGTTCAACTTTTCATTAAATCAAATATCTGATCAGTCAATCACATGGTAGCAACTTAGTGGATTTAGACATGTAGACATGGTCAAGACGATCTGCTGAAGTTCAAACCAAGCATCAGAATGTAGAAGAAAGGGGATTTAAGTGACTTTGGCCAAGACATGGATGGTTCTGCCAGACAGGGTAGTCTGAGTATTTCAGAAACTATTAGTCTGCTGGGATTTTCCCAAAGAAATTTATAGTACAAAAAAGTACCATAAAATATTCAGTGAGCAGCAGTTCTTTGGTTAAAGAAGAGGTCAGAGGAGAATAGCCAAACTGCTTTGAGCTGATAGAAAAGCAACAGTTATTCAAATAACTACTCAACCAAATTGCAACCAAGGTATGCAGAAGAGCATGTCAAACCTTGATGTTGATGAGCTACAGCAGCAAAACAACTGCTGCTTCTATCAGCAAAAGACAGGAAAAAAAATCAGGCTTTTAGTTGCAAGCTGAACAACAGAAAAACAGAAAAACGTTGCCTGGGTTGAGTCTGAATTTCTGCTGCAACATTCAGATGGTAGTGTCAGAATTTAATGTAAACAGCACGACAAACTGATCTCACCTGATATCTCAAATCAACAGTTCAGGCTGCTGCTGGTGTAATGATGTGGGGGTATTTCTGTGCTACACTTTGAGCGCCTTAAATGATCTTTAACACCACAGCCCACTTGAGTATTATGGCGAACCATGTCCATCCCTTCATGACCCCAGTGTACCTATCTTCTGATGGCTCCTTCTAGATTAATAATGCAAAGAAACTGAATGTTTTCAAAATACACTTCTCAACCCATCTGCCTTCTCTCTAGGTCCTGAGCACTAAAGACACAAGTATTGCTAGAGACTTTGGTAGAAATGTGGATTCTGGGAAAGTTCCCAACACCTGTTGACTGTAGAAAGTGATTGCCTCAGGTGGCAGAGTAGGTTGCCCACTAATTGGAACTTCAATGGCTCATTTCCAAATCCTCCTGTGCTTATAGATGAATGAGACGTACAAAGTGCTAAAACTGAGTACAAAGGTGTTATGTAAGTACCAGTTCATTTTACCAAAGACTTGATTTTAAAAGGAAGAAAAAAAATCAGGTTAATAGTTTTACTTAAGTAAAAGTTGCTATATAGAGGAGTTGTCCATTAAAATGCAACAAAGACCAGTGTAGGTGAAGGGAATGTATAGCGTTACCTCTTTTAAACAGTTTTGAAGCAACCTGTTTGCTCTGAGTTTCAAATATCAAAGAGGTTTACTGAGCCATAATCAACTGTTAGCTGAAATAGAATTTCAGATATTGCATGCTGATTAAATGCAGAGTGGTGTATACATTCAACTTTCAACCCTTTAAAGGCAAATTTATCATATATGATGCATACGATTTGAGACTTCTACATAATCAGTGTAGGACCTCCAAAACTGGAGGTAACAAAGAAGTTAAAAATGAAAACGAATATATGCAAATTCAAATTTCATTTCTTAAGAAATTGTCACAAGGATCCTCAAAAACTCAATTTTCCAAAAAAAAAAAAAAAAAAAAAATCATGATTTGGGCTTTAAAGGTTTACATATCCTAAACAAGGCAGTCTGAGAGTGAACTGCATTGGAGTGAGGTCTTCTTTAAGATGAGGCCTGATTACACAGGTCTGCAAAAGAAAATAAAAATGATATTTTAGGGTGCTGAATCTAAAAATGATCTCAATTTCCCTCCATCACATACAGTGTTTTTGCAAATCATTAGGAGTTTACATTAAAAAGAAATCACAACAGCAATGAAAAAAAAATCAATATTTTATTACAATTAACTAATTTTGCATAATTTTTCTGAGATTCCTTACCACTGAACAAAATAGATCTGTTGGGATGTCTTGAAGAATGGGACATGGACCATCTGAGCTCCTCACAGCGCAAACTCCCAGTATCCGCCCCCTTCTCAATTCCTCACATTTTCTATTCTCTTGCTTTTAGAAAACGTTACTGGATATGGTTTTTTGACTCAAGTATAGGATACCAGGTTTTTGGAATTTTAAAAATATTTTTCCCAGTTTCAGTCAAACAAATCCTATTCAGTTTTTTGGTTGCAGACCTGTGTTATTCAAGGAGAATTTAATAAAAAAAAAATTCTGATTTAAATTTTGTTCCATACAGCGAGTTAAAAATGTTTATTTTCTAACAGCAGGTTGTAAATTTTGATTAGTCACAGTTTAATGAAGTTTCTATATTGATTTCTTTGAATTCACATTTTCTGATTCTAATGTGTATGCTGGTAAAAAAAATTATGCACACAATTTGTCATCATTTTTGTGCGTATTCTAACATTTGTGAGTATTTAAAGGATTATATAAAAATTTTTAGCTGTAATGCATGTAAGAATGAATACACTTTTACATTTTGATTTACAAAGTCATTAATTTGAGTACACAATCAGACATTCTTAAGCACATAAATACATTTGAGGGTGCACACATGGAGTGACAGAGTTTCACAGCTCAACAAAAACATGCAACATATTTGGCCACAGATTTAATTTTCTCACATCTCTTTGGCCAACTGCTGTCCCAGTCATTGGAATGTTAAGAATATTAAGAAAACATACAATTTACATACAATTTAGTCTGTCCTGAGAGAGAACTAATAGCAAGCTTCGACATGCTAACAACAATTAAACTAATAGCTACTAGCCATAGCTGCTAGCATGGCTGTTAGAAGCTTTTGGTGCTGCTGGTATGCCGTCGGGAGCGTGGGGGCGCCACTTTGCTGTTGTTGTTGTGTTTGCTGCAGTTTTCCTTTCCATCTGTTGAAGTGCTGCTGTCAATGATATAGCTCTTGCCCTGCTCTTCTTTCATGAACAGCTCTACCAATAAAATCTTCTCCTTGTGGATCTGCAGGCTGATATCTTTTGGGATGTCTGGGATTAGCCAGTCAACAATGTCATTCATGAGCATCACAACGTTCTGTCAGAAATAAATGAAAGAAACTCAGCAATTTTTCTTCTGGTAAAAACAAAAAAATAATCTCAGAACTTCCACAGTCTGAATCCCCAACATCCCGTAGGTCACATGCTTTTATGTTTTTCTAAAAATTTCAACCGTTTGGCATATATAGTTCATTTTAAATCAATTCAGTTCAATTTTATTTATATTGTGCCAACAGCACCAAGGCACTTTATAGTGTAAGATAAGAATCCTACTATAATAAAGAGAAAACCCCAGCAATCAGACAACTCCCAGGAAGGAAAAACTATCTTTTAACAGGAAGAAACCTCTGGCAGAACCAGGCTCAGGGAGCAGCAGCCATCTTTCAAAACCCGTGAGGGTGAGGAAAAGAAAAGAGAGCAGAGTGAGATAGGACAAAAGGTTTAAATGGTTTTGGCCTTGACTAACCACACTAAAATTCCTTATACACTATATGGACAAACATATTAACTGGAGCGTTCCAAAGCTCCTCTGGCACTAACACAAAGACAAAACTGTGCACCAGGAGATTCAGTAAGTTTCCATGGCTGAGCAACTCCTGTGGGTGTAATGTGTTGGTGTCTTAGTACTTTTGTCTATCTAGTGTTTGATATTCAACTGTGCAACAAGTAGAGAGCGGCTGCAGACCTCCACTGTTGTAACATGTCCATGTATCTGCATACCAAGCGATTAAATAAGAACATTTGTGCCAGACGCTGCAGGAGAGCAGTTACAGACTCCACCAGAAAGTGGGCTTTTATTTCAACTCAAGGACAAAAAAAAGTATCAATTTTTGGAAAATGGAAAACTGCAGAAGACCTTCAGCAGAGGTTTATCATTAGGGATTTATAGGAGGGCAGCACAGTGGTACAGGAGGTATCAGTCACCTCACAACAATCAGGTTCCTGTATGTTTTCCCTGTCTCCTTGAACTGCCAGTTTGAGTAGACGTGACCTTACTTTTCAGCTACAAGTAAGTTCCTGTCCATGGACTATGTGATCAGTTTCTGAATTTCTGGTTGTTCTACTCAACTGTGGTGATTTATGTTGGCTGTTATAATGAAATGTAGGTTGTTCTGACCAGACCCTACGTCAGAATCATAGTTCAGCACCTCTCTTTAAAAGGTATGTGATAATTCAATAAAATAAATTCATAAGAACATTACTAGTAATTGCTTTATGTATTACCTACCTGGAAAACAATAACAAAAGCCAGACGGACAGCCAGCACTGCCCAGAATTCCTTGGATAGCTCATATGGTGTGTTTGACCAAGGTGGTTCTCTGTAGTCTTTATACCTTAGTGACAAAAAACAGGTATCACATTTGGTCACAATTTAACACTCAATTTTGAGAAGAAATTTCTGGCAAAACCAGGCCAGTACATATAATCTAAATGATTAGATAGGGATAATTTAGAAGTAGTGCAATCTCCCAGATGTTCCCCTCAACATGTGTTTAACAAACCAGAAACTCCCTGACAGTGTTATGTTCCAGCAAGGCCTGCTGTGATTTTGACCCTCTATCGGTGTGTCTCCTGCCATAGGTGCCACCCTTTTTGTATGGCTGTCTGTACATAGCAATTAAGCTAGCCAGAGAAAGAAAGAATAATCCAACATTTTTTTTCCAAGTCCATTAGCGTTAGCATTGTCAGCACAGTTCTATACCACCTATATTATTTCTTATATACTTATTGCTTTTCTGTGTCATGAAAGTGTCTTTTTTTAACTTGCTAAATCACCATGGTAACTTCTGCTGGACACACAAACTTATCTCAAACTTAACATTTTGGTATTTGAATTCCGCTTGCTGTCTTTGTATATAGTTTTGGTTGCATGTTTCTATGGTTTACACTTCCAGTGCCAGCTTTGTATCCTTGGTCTCTGTTAAGCGTCAGTCCTTAGTGTTTCCTTGCTTTTCTTTCCTCTTTCTGTGCCGACAGCTTTGTCACCAGATTCTTTTTCGGTTTAGTAATATGGTAAATGGACTTGTTATATAGCACTTTTCCAGTCTAGTTTAGCAATTAAAGTGCATTTTACTAAAAGCCTCATACACACACATTTATTTGATGATGATTTTCTCTAAGGCTAAGTGCCTTATCTAACATTCACATACACTCACATTGGATGCATTGAGGCTCAGTACCTTGTCTGGGGATGCTTCAGCATGCAGACAAGAGGAGTAATTGCAATGGATTGAAAAGCTTGTGCAAGGATTACAGAATGGCACATCTCTGGGCTTAAGAGTTTATTTATTGAAATAAATAAAGACTAAAATAGCTTCCTTCATTGTAAAGCACTGTACTCATTTGCATTTAATTTAGAAGTCAATGCCAACAATGATTCGATTAATAACCTGACTGCTGGAGGCACTGATTCACAAATGATTTAAAAATCATCTAAAATCACTGATTTGCTTTTTACTCACAAATAGGTTTTTAAAGAAGCATAACAATAGCTCAGTAGGTAGAGTGGTGGCCCCATGATCGGAAGGTCGGGGGTTCGATTCCCCTGAACAGCTACCCTGAGGTACCCCTGAGCAAGGTACTGTCCCTACACACTGCTCCCCGGGTGCCCAATGGCTGCCCACTGCTTCACTGAGTGAATGGGTTAAATGCAGAGAGCGATTTTCCCCACGGGGACCAATAAAGTACACTTTCTTTTCTTTCTAACTAAACTTTTTGAAATACCTATTTCAAAAAGTTTTTACATTTATTGAAATGTTATGACAGTAACCTGAGAATAATTTCCTACCTGCATATTACAACAGGGTAGCCAAAGTGTGATGGATCCATGGGTTCTTTGCCATCCTGGAAGTGGCTGACATTAAAATAAGACAGTGTATGGTTGACAAATCCATGCATGGAGCCATCAGGACTGTACATGTACTGGTAAACCATCCGAGGGATGAAGTCTGATGTGAAGGAGATAACGAATGCCTGGAGCAGGGACAGAGGTTCGGACATTAGAGAGAGAAAAAAGAAGTGTGGCAAATGGAAACAAATATGAACTATGTGAACTGTAACTACACACAGGTTTAAGTATACAACCAACTGGAATGTTGTAGCTGAAATACCAGCCATACTGCTTTATTTCTTTATTTAAAGAGATAAAAGTAATGTTTTCTTTTGAGTATGCACTTGGCATCGAGCAAAACATAGCTTTATCTTTTGCTAGGGCTGGAAATGCAGAAAGACGGGCCAAAAAGAATAAAAAACACAATCTACAAAAGAGATAAGATGATATAAGCACCATATAGCCAGCACGTGAGTGAATATTAGTTTGATTTTATGAACTATACACATTAATCAAATCTGAGAACATTTCTTATCTGATCCTCCCAGAACTAAGTGATTGTTTTAAAATAATACCTAACACTTATCTATTGAAACCAAATTTTTACATTCATACGATGAAAACTGAGTTACAAGCCCTCATACGGTAAAATGGTTGACTTTTAAGTCAATTTTTTAAAATAGTTTTTAAGCCCTCATACTGTAACTTCATAACTAGGCAGATAAAATCATTTTTCATGAATGAAAAACACATGCAAAATTCCAGGTGTCACAATTTCTAATTTTTCCTCTTTCTAAATTTTTGTTATGTATACAATTTGTTTATGGACATGAACTTAGAAAAAGTTTTTTACATTAGTTTTAACACCAACACGATCGTGCATGTAGCATGTCAAAATAATTAAACCAGCAGACATTACTTACATTAATGATGACAGCAACCTTTGCTACCCCTCTCAGTATGTTGTACCATATTCCTGTACAATGAGAATATGTGTCAGCCAATGTTTTCAGGTATAAGATTTCTCTTCTTATAATTAAACAAATATTATTTTCTCTTGTTATTGTGATCCTTCCTGAATAACATGCATTTTTAAACATGCCACAATGTTTTAAATATAACCCACCGATGTCTTTAGCTCTTGCTGCCACTGGTCTTCGCAGCTCCGTCACAAATTTCTTGGCATCAAGTCGTATTTCAATGATGTTGTTGAGCAGAGCAAAGAGTGGAGCCAGCGGGAAGGATGCCACAAACAATGTAACAAAACCAAACTGGATGACTGGACAAAGGAGCAAAGCAAAAAATCAGTACCAACATATCCCTTTACCTGTGCAAATATAAATGTACTGAAAACATATTATAGACACACAATTAAATGTTTTTGTCTACTATCTCTACATAAACAAAACTGCATTGAATAAGAATATAGATTAACATGGAAATCCTCAAAACCTTGAAACCACAATAAGAATCAGTATAATCTCACAACTGATCCTTTAGTTGTGATTTAGACTTTTGAATGACACGCGGCCATCAGTGTTTATAGAAAATTATCTTTGCACACAAGAAAACAGACTTGTGTTTTGCTTTGTTCATATCTAGTATTTAACTCATTCACTGCCATTGACGTCTATAGCCGTCAATTGCAGTGAATGGCTGGCAGTGAATGAGTTAAGAACCAAAGTGGTGAAGGATATTTAGTGTGTAGTACTGACTCATTTCCATATATTCAGGAGTTAATCCACCAAATGGCTCCAGAAAATGGTCGGTTTCATATCTCGTCAACTTCTTCTGTCTCTCTTCTTCCTGAAAAGCTCCTTGCTTTGACCGAATGTATCGAATCAGTTTCTTCAGTTTGCTGAAAGACATGTGCACATATGAATACACAAATGCATATAGACGCACGCATATATGAACAATAATGGCCACAGATCACTCTAATGGCATGTCGGTGCTGTACTTTTGGAAGTAATAAGTTGTGTTCAATCATTTAATGTATAAGTAATAACTTGGACTACAGATGAGTTGTTTGATGGTTTGATGATCCTTCTCTACAGCTACAGTCAAACGGGGTGTGTTTTTTGTGTTGCCACAGGCTGTCAATGCTAACCTCAGCCTTGGGTGTTATACGGTTTACTCAAATTGGCATTCTGGCTTCTGCTTTTTCTAGCTGAATTATGATGCCAGTGATTACATTTGAACAGAAAAAAGTTACATTATCTCCTCACTACATAACAGTGTTTGATATGCATATCAAAAGTTCCATCCATCCATCCATCCATCCATCCATCCATCTTCATCCGCTTTGTCCGGGGCCGGGTCGCAGGGGCAGCAGCCTAAGCAAAGAGGCCCAGACCTCCCTCTCCCCAGCCACCTCCTCCAGCTTATCCGGGGGAATACCAAGGCGTTCCCAGGC
>NW_005187609.1:983722-984674 GCF_000239375.1 Pundamilia nyererei
GGTAGGGTGCACAGAATTCAAGAGAGTGGAATTCAGATAAGTCTTTTTTTAAGTACTTCCTGAATATCGAGGAGTGATTATAGAAAGAAGATCTCGTGCAATTACACTACAACAATGTGATGTGCAAGAGCAACAAACCAATATGAAGTGATCCTACTTACGGTATTCCAATCTCAAAAAGGTTGTTCTGGATAAGTTGCTTTCCCAACATGGTGATACTCAGCTGGATACACAGCTCCATCAGACAGCCTCCATGAGCACACTGTAAAACAATCCCACACTAAAGTCAACCACAGAAAAGAAGGAATTTTTAAAAGTACACCTAAAACAAAATGACAGTATTCTCCGTTCTTGTTGCAAAGACAGCAACAACTGCACTTTTTTTACTGACTGTGTGGATATCTGGGCAAAAAGATGACCTGACACAGTATGCAAACACGACCTCTCTTGTCAAGACGACACAACAGCACTTGCACTCTTGCCATCACCACTTTCTACAAAGGCACTTTAGAGAGTGTCCTGACCAGCAACATCTCACTCTGGTATGGCAGCAACATTTCTTTAGACCTTGAACACCTTCAGAGAATGGCACACTAGGAGAAATGTAAATATTTTCATTATAACACAACAGTGTGCAGAGCAGAATGACTTGCTCTACCTTGGGTCATGTAATCACAGGAAGGTTGGTTTGATCCCTGCCTCCTGTAGTCCACCCGAGTCCATAAGTTGAAATATCTTTGGGGAAGTTGCCCCAGTGTATCTATTAGAGTGTGTGATAAATACTGGAATGCCAATTTATTAATAATGTTGCACCAACTTCATTTTCTAAGTGACTTGGTCAAAACTAAGCAGATCTGATGAGGAAATGAGTAGTGTGTAAGTGCAGATTTTACACTTGCATTTTTCTCTGGAAATAGCATTGTAATTCAGAAAAAGTGAGAGGAAGATGACT
>NW_005187609.1:992699-1001226 GCF_000239375.1 Pundamilia nyererei
CCTTTAGAGTGAGTGGGAAAGTCGATAAATTGTTTAAATTGAGAGCCTTCGAGACAGGAGGAAAAGTCTCTGCTGAGCAGAAGGTCATTATTGTCCATGTGAATGTTGAAATCTCCCACCAAGATCACATTTGGGGAGAGAGATGAAAGATGGGTTAGTAGATTAGCAAAGTCACTGAGGAAAACAGGGTTAGGTTTGGGGGGGCGGTATACAGTAGCTATGATAGGTTTTATACAAAACTTACCTAATACAGTAAGCCATCGTGCCACAGCTCCATATACCTCATCCAGTATAAGGATGACCACAAGGTTGATGATGGCTGCAGTGGTTTTAACTGTCAGCTGCACATGGTTCCTTGTGATCAGACTGGAACTCATATGAAGAGCAGCTTTGGTGGAGATGCGGTAGAGGATCACACCAAACACAATGGCAAATGTAACACCAATCTGAAGGAGTAAAAGGGTTTTTCACCTTTAAACATAACATCAGTGATGTACAGTATATGCAGAGAATAAGATTTTTCCTACCATTAACAACATCATGACGATGTTAGTCATGTAGGCAGGCAGACGGTCCTGAAATGTAAGCTTTTCTATCTGAAACAAGTAAATAATAAAACAGTAAAAAAAATTAACTCAGGTCAAACATGACATGTAATGTCACCACAGTCATACTTTTAAATGTATTAAAATCAACACAACATATTAAGAAAGCATAAAAGACAAAGAGAAAGTTCCAAAAAAAGGAAATCAACAGCCTGGTACAAGGAATGCACTATCCAGCTCAACAATACCAACAGGCCTGAAATAAGGATGCTGACTTTAATCACTGACAGGCCAGGCCAGCAGGAGGCCTCCGTTAAAGGGACGCCACTTGATGCCAAGATCAATTGATTCCCAGAAATCTGTTACCTCCAAGCCACAAGCTCCTTACAGGTGACGATAGCTCAGTCACCTGTAAGGGAAGCACTTATCCCCTCTCCATGTACCTCCTCTTTGCCATTCTGGGAGCCCTCTAGGCAACCGAGTAGCCCCTGAATTTTCAGAGGATTTCTCTCAAGAAAGACTGTTGCAGTCTCTAACAAACAGAGCCCACCGTCGCTCCCCTGTCGAGAGTTCCTTAAGCTCATTGACAAAACTCTGGGCAGTACGCATCCTGTTGTGTTTCAATAAACATTCTAAAGTTGCCAGTGTCTGTGGTAGCCTGCTTCTTGAGTCTGATATGAACCAAAACATGTCAAACAAAAATATAATCAGAAACCAACTTTCACTTTTAGAGAGCAAAACTAAAAAACTAAATGAAAGATCAAGGAAACTGATTCAGAGCGATTTCACATGAATGGCAAACAAATGCTTGGACTAATAGGGAGCTGTTAGCTCAAAGCTCTTATTATACTTTAGGAATACAAGTAAGGCCACAGTCTAAGAGTAAAGTGCTCTGTTATATAGTAAGATACTATTACATTAGCTAGAGGCAGCTGTGACTCAGATAGCAGAGGGGCAAATCCCTGGCTTACTCCAGTCTGCATGTTGAACTCGCCTTAGGCAAGATATTGAACCCTGAGTTGCCCCCAGTGCACCCATCTACAGTGTGTGATTGTTAGGCAAGGCAAACAGAATAGAAGGTATGCACACTCATAAATATTGGTGCTAAATATGTTGTAAATGTGCAGTCTTAGTTCTGTGCACAAAGCAAATATAACTGCTTTTCATAATGTTTTGAAAAGATTGTTGGTGATAAAATGTTTTCCTGTGGGCTGTGCAATAAACAGTGGCACAAAAAAGCATTAGATTACACAATGCAAACATACAAATACATGGCAAAGTGTCAGCTCTTGCAAGATGCTTAAAAGCATTTGCAAAAGCAAATGTAGGTATATTGACATAAGACACCCTTTTTATGCACAAACTAAAGCACTCGGCAAAACAGTTTTAAAGTAAAATACAACTAGAATACTCAATAACCTTATGATACACACAGCTTTGATAATAAAAGATTTTCATGGACAGCATAGAATGTGTTTACCTTGTCCTGGGACTTTTGACGTTTCCTTAGAGACTTTTTCATTACTTTGAATTCGTACTCAGCCCTGGGGTGATCCTATGATGACACACACAAAAAATGATAAACAGTGGCAGTGATTCATACTAACCAAACTAAAATAGATGTTTAAGAGACAAGTCTAACCAAAAACAGTATCAAAAAAGTATAATATGTTTTCTTACTTTTCAGTAAGTCAAATAACTGACATCCGTAAGACAGTGAAGTGAAAAATCACAGAGTAAAAGTGAATAGAAGAGCAAAGATGTGAGCTGAAAGGAAATGACCACAGTGCAGTTTAAAGGGGAAACATTATCACAATGTACAGACTCAGCATTTATAAACTGTGTCTAATGGAACCTGGGAGTGGAGGGTCTCACAATTACTAATAATTGTGGTTAAACATGTTATAACTATCAAACTAACCTAAATACGAGACAAATTTAAAAGCTGGCTACATACGTTTTTGCCTGTTTCCAAGTGTGATGATCTTACTCATTGTTTGGTAGTTTGTTTGCTGTTAAACTATCTTTTAGGGTGTCTGTATAAGGTGATAAAATTAACATTTTATTTTGCCCACGCTCTTTTCTGATATGATTTTCTTTCATCTATCCCAGGATCCATTCAGCTTAACAGTTAGAGGAAAAAAAGCAATGAAGTTGCCAAAGGGACACTGATATAAAACAAGCATTCTGGGATCCATCTCTCTTCATTTATTGTTTAAAGATTTGTGTCAGAAAGCACTCAAACAAGCACAATCGTGAAATCAGGATTTCACAGTTATGAACCAATCAGTCAAATCATGTGTGCATTTTGTCCTGTAAACAAAATGTTAGTCAATGGTCATAATTTTATAAATGTCATTTTTTTTCAATAAATCATCTTTGGACTGTACATGGTATTAAGAATATATATAAACTGTGCAGGTCGCAGCAGCAGCAGAAAGGTTATGAAAAGTAAAGAGACAAGATAATAGTAATAAAATAATATGAATTTTCACCAAACCTTGAGAGCTTCCTGTGAAAAACAAATTCAGAGAAACAACATTTAAGTAAAGTGAAAAATGGGTCAATATGTTTTCAGTCTGTATGACAGTAAACTGAGAGAGGGTACTGTTTTTTTCATAATCACACTGAATAGTGAAGTCTATTCATGCTCAATGTGACTGAACATGAATGGACAACAAAAATAAAAATAAACACAAAAATGTTCTTAAATGGAAAAGTCTGATTTCCTTAAATATTATTATGAATATGAAAATATGAATAGAATATGAATATTTGTCACAAAAGACAACATTTCTAGTTTGGCGACCTGGGTTCTCTTCATAGTATTGTATATATAGCAGATCTTTTATTTATTATGTGGGCCTTGGGTCTCTGCCTTTTATCCTTTCACACAGAAAAGCAGTTTTATTATTACTCACTTCCTCATCCTCGAACCCTGTAAGGTCCCATTCATAGTTGAGTCTCATCTGCCTCCTTTTCCAATGCTCCATGAACATGGCAGCTTTAAAAGAGAGGTAAGAAAATATGCAGAAGCAACCAGACATCAAAATGTGCATGTTTCAAATATAAAATCTGGAAATTACACAGAACAAGAACGATTGGTGGTAAGCACAGCAGACGCAGGTAAAGCAACAAGTGGGCTGGGTAAATAAGGCCTCACATAGAGAGATCAACAACCACTCGTGCTTTACAGCCAATCCTGGAATGACTAATTCCCTTCACATGCGTGTCTTTGGACTGTGGGAGGGAACCAGAGTCCCTGAAAATCTGGAAAACCATTTGCTGTGAGGTGACAGTGCTAGCCAATAAAAACGGTTCCACCTGCATGAGACAATTCAATTTCTTTTATAAAACATCTCCCAGAAAAGTGATCAACAAACAGAAGAAGGGCTATCAATAATCAAATCTGAGTGCAACAAGCTAATGGACTCCAGACTAACTCGGGGAAGGCTGATGTCGTTACTTTCTCACATATGCACAGGTAGATTTGGGTAACCTTTTCCCTTTAATAAATGAAATCATCATTTAATTAGTGCATTTTATATTTACTCTGGTTGCCTTTTTTTGCCATTTGTTTGATGCTTTAAAAAACAAGTGTGACAAAACAGCAAAAGAAAAAGCAATCAGGGAGAGGCATATACTTTTTAACAGCACGTTATAAAGCGGACACACATACTCCACTTTTGTTTTTTTGAATGACCTTCTCTATCTTCACTCACCCCAGAGAGCCATGAATATAGAGAAGAAAACTGTGGCAGGATTGTCAAAGAGATGACTTGCCCGGGCAGTCCCACAGGCGGTGCTAAGTTTCCAGTAGCTGCATACTCTGTCACACAGTGGACACATGGTGATGTTGTTCCTTGGATGACAAATCTCCATGCTAGAATTAACAGAAAGGCACATGCAGAGTTGTATTTTTGTTTTTATCACTGTTTAGATTATGTAAAATACATGATTATAACCCACCACTACTTTGCTAATGCAACCCTCACACTGTCTTTAGGCTAATCTCAAATCACACAAAAATTTAATTTGTTATGGCAACTGAATAACAAGAGTACAGCAGGAATACTGACAGGCAGAGACAACATATTTCTCCCATGCAGGCTTCTCTTCATTTTAAGTTAAATCCAGAATCAAACTAAATCTTTCTCGTCACATATGAGATATTAAATAATCAGGCCCCATCTTATCCTAACAACCTCTGATTACCACTCCAACACAGCACTTCACTCTGTTTTTTTACTTTTCGTTTTGATGGGGGGGCTCAGAAAAGTATTAACACGTGTCTTGCATCTGCAGGTGATTTTGTTTCTGTGTATATGTGTGCATACTGTATGCAGATTTGTGAAGTTACACCTGTGAGCTGTATAATATCCAAAAGGCCAACAAAATGCACCACGATGAAACCCAGAAACCAAACATTTAACAAAAGGGTGAATACACAAGCATAGACAAGGACAGGAGGGTGGTAAATGATGCTGTGAGGACACCTCCACCCCCAGAATCACCCAAATCACCATAGGTCAAACAACAGAGCCCTTCACTCTCAGACTCCTGACTTACTTGTGGTTCCTACAGTTTCTAGAAGTAGAATAGGAGGCAGAGCCTTCAGCTTTCAGGCTCCTGTCCTGTGGAACCAGCTCCCAGATCAGCCCCACTTATCCCCTTTATACTCCCTGTGCATTGTTATTCCACTAGATCATTTTATTAAATTTCATCTTCTCTCTCTATAGTTTATACTTTTTTTCTTTTCTCATCCTCCACACTCCCAAAAAAGTAGCGGAAGATCGCTGCTGTTTCTTGAGTCTGACTCCTCTCTTGTTGAAAGTGAGTTTTTCCTTTCCACTATTACCGAGAGCTGCTCATAGGGGACTCATCAGGTTACTGGGGGTTTCTCTCTCATATAAAATGTAAAGTACTGTGAGGCAGCTGTCGTTATGATTTGGTGCTATATAAAAAAATTAAACTGAAATACACTTTTTTTCACATGGTCTTCCTGGATTAAATCTCTTTCTTGAGGATTTTCCCTTTTTATAAACAGTGTATCCGATACATTCATATTACATAGTGGATTTCTCCAATTTTGTTTTGCTCTTAGTGATGTGACTGTAATAGTATGACAATATATACACTGGGATATGATGTTTGGCATGTTTACACACAAAAAACAGGACATACCTGATAAAATGGGATGCTCATGTCCATTTAAATCAGCAATTACCTCACAGCCATCAGTCACAGGGCTGACTTTGGTAGCAAATGTCGAAGTATGTGAAGTATTTTTGTTATCATAATGATAGTCACTATTCTGTTTTTTTCTTTTTTGAGATTTGCAGCTGTTATTAGCTCAATTTTCCTAAAACGGATTCCCATTAGGCACTGATGAATAGATGGGTCATCTGGTTTGTGTTACAGTCTGTTTGCTTTCTGTTAGGATTCTGACACTTACAGTGAGTGGCATTTGTCTCCACTGGATAGAAATTTGCACTGCCAGCATGTCATAATATCCTGTGGATGATAAAAAGCAGGTGGAGAAAGGAAAGGAGGCCCTCATTTCTGTAGTAATTCATCAAACTTTTACAGTTCTCTCCTGCTTGTTGTACTTTCACTTCCTCTTTCCATTTTTTGATTTCCATCCGCTTTAAGTCCTACACTGTTAAATAGTTTTTTACTGCTAACTTTCTTTACTTAGCCTCTGTGTTAAATTTACAATAATGTATTCTTAGTGTTTTGTTGTGGAAAACAATCACAAACCGTTTAGAAGAGGGGTTGGGTGGGAATGAAAGAGTAACGTTTTCAGACTTTTTGGCATCATCACTCTATTACGTACCTACAATATCAATAGTGTGCAGTTACATATTGTAAAATGATCCGAGCAAGGCAAAAATATGGTAAGTGGCACTAGATATCAACACAAGATAAAAAAGGTGTGCATTAAACTCTATTAATAATAAGTTGAAACTGAACTGATGACCTGTATCTCCAGTATTTGGTGCAAATAGCACATGGAAACCACACCACACCACAATAGACCGAGTGAAACAACAAAAACCAAACAATGTGCATATGTAAAACTTTGAGTTTGTTATTTATAGTTTTAAATATGGATGAGTTATATTTCAATTCACTTCAGTTTGATTGTATTTATAGTTTGCCACATCACAGCAGCAGTTGCCTCAAGGTGCTTTATACTTAAAGGTGAAGACCCAACAAATATACACTGAAAAAAACCCAACAAACACATGAGCTCTGTGACCAGCAGGTGACAGCGTGAAGGAAAAACTTCCTTTTAACAGAAAGAAACCTCCGACGGAGCCAGGCTCAGGCAGGAGCCGCCATCTGCAGCAACTCGATTCTCTGTAGTCTTCAATACAAAACGATTGTCTTTTATGAACTATTTTTTTACTTGAAGTAATCACACAATCTGATTGCATGATCAAAGATAACAAACTACCTTATGTCCTTAACATTTTTCACTGGCAACAAATAAAGCTTTGTTTTCAAAGTACACCCCAGCTATAACACAGATTGTTACACTGAGTCTAAAAACCAAAAATATTCCATTTTTATAACACTATTGTTCAGGTGGATGTTTATGATGTGTATGTTTTGAAGAGGGAGGCGAATAATCATGTTGAGATTATGATCACAACTATGTGATAATAACACATATGTTAAATAAATTAAATAAATAATGTTAAATCTCTTTCCTGCAGTGCTACCCTGTAGCTTTCCAGCTTTAACTTGTGTCACCTGTCAAACAACTGAAATGGTGTTCATTTGTCTTTAAATGTGTACATCTCTGAGGTGATTATAGTTAGAACCACATAGAACTGGAATTTTTGCACATGCATTTTTGTTTACCTTGGAATGTTGTCATCAACTGTGGCACATCCATACAAAAAGACAATGACCCCCACTAGTGAGGCAGGAATTAGCATCTGGGTATACAGGCCTAGCCAAGCAAAGTACAGCCCAATCTTCTCACCAAAATACTTCCTAAACACCCGGGGAAACAGATAAAAAATCATTTTTATTACACAAATCGAAACTGTAGCATATTGTTTTTCCCTAATTTACCACTATCTGCACAGACACAAAGGAACTTGTGAATTGTTTCCTGCATACTCTAACAATATATCTATAATAAGTATACATCTATATTCTAGCTCATTAATATGGTTGATCCAGAAGTATAGGTTGTGGTAAGAGGGGGCGGCTTATTGTGGAGGTGGATGATGGCCATGTAATGTTGTCAGATGCAATATGTGGATATTTGAGCAGTTATAGTAATTAATATAGTCACTGCTGCTGCTGCGACCTGCACAGTTTATATAACTCACATTCAGCCAGTTTAGAATCACCAATTAATCTTATATGTATGAGGGAGGAAGCAGGAGTAGAAGGAGAAAGTCTCGAGTTAGAAAGCCCAGGGTGTATATGTGACTAGTGTTTATTGATGATCTGACTGCTAGAAGCAACAGGATGAACAATGAAATGCACAGGGTCCTACTCTGATCTGAACCCAACATGAGTTTTAGTTGCAAGAGACAAATCCAAAGACAGAGAGATCCACAATTAAGCAGCAACTGAAGATGGCTGCAGTAAAGGCCTGCAAAGCATCTCAAAGGGAAGAAACACAGTATCTGAAACAGGGAACGGGTTTAGAGTATATAAAAATGGCTGTAATTCCTAAATAGTTTACTTGAAAATGTATTATAAACCCCCTAAATTGAAGCCTGTCTGCACTTTAATCACATTGCAATTGTTCTAGCTGCATCATTGCAAAAGCGATGTCATTTTTCAAATTAAGGAATGTCCTTACCGCACAAGTCCGATTGGCTGGTACTTGTAGAATACGCCGTAGTTTGCCCACTCCTCATATAAAAGCTGGAGAAGATATTCACATATGTTAGGTGTGTGTGTGTGTGTGTGTGTGTGTGTGTGTGTGTGTGTGTGTGTGTGTGTGTGTGTGT
>NW_005187609.1:1001246-1005474 GCF_000239375.1 Pundamilia nyererei
TGTGTGTGTGTGTGTGTGTGTGTGTGTGTGTGTGTGTGTGTGTGTGTGTGTGTGTGTGTGTAAAAATAAAGTAAAGCAAAATAAGTAAGTTGACAATAAAAGGTATCAAACACGTCACTGATCATGAAATTCTCACCAGATGTTGGTAACAACCCATCCAATCCACACATACAAAGGAATAAAGCCATAGATGCCCAGAAATGAAACATGTAATAATGAGAATAATAATGTAATAATAATGAGATGCAGGGAAAAAGTACTAAACGCATAAAGAAAAAGAGGTGCAAAAAGGCATCAAGAGTCATGACACCAGCTGAAATCTATCAGTAATTAGAAAGCAATCCTGCCACTTAGTGTAAATTAATACCAGCTGGTTCAGTCCAACTGAAAAATGTGTCTCATTACCGAGGTGCCACACAACAAACATTTCATGATGGATAAACCAGTGAGCTCTCTCAAGACTTATTCTGGCATTTTCATATTCTTACCTTTCTGTCATTGGGGTCTGCACTCTCCTCATCAATGTCTCCCTGAAATAGAATATAGGAAATTGAAGTTTGTAAACTTGGTGTTTGCTCTTACTGTAGTACTTCATCAGTGCACAATTTCTCTTGAATCACCCGCAAATCATATTTTTGATATTGACTTATAGTGTCACTAGCAGCATGGCTTGAGGTCTAACTGTAACTGGCTCAGTGAATTGGACACCCAGCTCTGCACCACTGAAAAAAAATACTATAACTAGCCCAACCCCAGCAGTTAGTTCAGGCCAAATAAACTTAGCCATAACTGTCCTCCAACAGGTCCTCCCAAGCAGCTGGAAAATCAGCAGCTCAGTGACTATAAGGTTCCTCCTCACAATTTGGCCCTAAACAGAAGCACCCTGGTGCACCACAAACCCACATTTCAAATCCATTTTCCCCAGTCAGCTACACACCCGTAACTCTGGCAATTGGCCATTCCATTCTTAGACACATGACCCCGGAGACTCCAGCGACCATAGCTGATTGTCTTCCAAGTGCCAGAGCAAATCCCCCAGCTTACCTCTATTCAAGAGTGGAATAAGGAACTTAACATCCAGCAGTTTTATGGTTACAGTAATTCAGCGCGCTATAAACAAAGTATATCTATATGTGGTTTTGCTATTGGTAATTATGCATAAATCTAATCAATATAATGAATGAGATGTATTGAGATGAAAAGAGGATGCAGCATGGAAAGCGTGTGTGTGTGTGTGTGTGTGTGTGTGTGTGTGTGTGTGTGTGTGTGTGTGTGTGTGTGTGTGTGTGTGTGTAATAGGTGGAATAGGTGTGAGTGATGGGTAAGGGGAGAGAGGTGTGTGATACATATGACCACATGAGTATAAAAGAGGACTCTTAGGAAGGTGTGGTGTGTGTCCTCTATTGTCCTGAGGCTGAGTAGAGAGCAACAACAGAAGAAAGGACTTTGGAGTTACAAGTTTCACCTGGAAGACCAGAGGATTAACCACTGCCCAACCAATGTGAATTTATGAATTGGAATTATACTTTTCGGCTTTTACTCTGCTTGGCTGTGTTGGATTAAGGTCTCAAAGAAGTTGGAGGACTTTGTTCTGACTCACTGCTTCCCCATTTGGCTTTATCAGGCTTGAGACAGAGATGAGTGCATTCATCTCATGACCAGTATAAGAAATCAGCATTAGCATAGAGTAGATCAGTTAGATGAGGATTTGATTATTACTAATTGAGTCAGTCTTTGTTTTGCCCCTTCTAAATTGCTCCAAATATACTTTTATCCAGTAAAGATAAAAGCATTCATATAAATATTAGACCTTACAGGCTGCTCTTAGCCTATTTTCTCCTGGCCACTAAAGTATAACATAACCAATTTTACCCAGTGAACTGATCATAAAGAAGTGGTGCTGTTAACGGATGTGGCTGAGAAATCACACTTGACCTGCAATGCTACTTAAGCAGTGACCATCTGAGAAGGTTGGATAGACATCCAGTGAGAGCTAGGTGAGTCTCCTCAACACTGCCTCAAGAAACAGGTTCTGCATTGCCTGTCAGCGGAGCGCCTCTTGGAATCAAAAACTTGGATCTTTTGAATAAAGAGCAAGTCCAGACCTCCTGTATGGGAGTAACTGGCCAATTCAAAATGCTCAAGAACAGGCCAAATTGTGAAAAACCCCCCAAAAAAAACCTCTCAAATGTTTGAAATGTTTGAAGCCCATATTAATTTCTACTAGAATGATAGAAAGAGAAAAGTATGAAGAAGGAAAGCAAGAGCTCATTATCCAAGACTTACCACATCATCTATCCAACATGATGCAGGTTTAATCATGTAATGGAACTGGGTAAGTAGTGTTTGATGTGACTGCTGATAGAAGCAGCAGAATGAACTGAAGTGTACAACATATACTATCTGCTCATCAGACAGAGCTACACAGTGCAAATGGACAATGATCCAAAACAAAGTGTGAAAGAAACCCAAGAGTTTCTCAAGACAAGCAAATACGATGTTATCCAATGGCCAAGCCAATAACCTGATCTCAGTCTTTTCAGTTACTGAAGATAAAACTGAAGACAGGCAGGCCTTTAGACTACAGAAGAACCAATTCATTAATGTGGTTAATGCAATGCTTTGGTTAAACCCCCTGAAGAAAAGATGAAAGTCTAAACTTCACTGACTTTAAAACCAACTGTGGTTCTGTACAGGGGCAAAATTACCAACAGGAACCACAAAACAAAACAAAACAAAGTTGTATACACACCACTGATGTGTCACCAGCAAAGGAACCTTTACTGTAAGGCACTGCACCACCATTTTACACTCGGTAAACTAAAACCACAAATATTTCTAATCCAATAATTATTTGCTCTAACAAAGATACTACTTACATCATGAAGAGGATAAGCTGCAGTATACACCCCACTACCAAGGAGACTGGTGATACCTGCCAAGAAAGCATAAATGCAGATGTTCATACAGATTCTAAATTATAATACTCAAGAATATGACCGCATTGGGTCATTCTATCTCTAACCATTCAATTTTTAGAATATTTTCTGTTCGGCCATCTCTGATTTGCATAAAAAATTTTGAAATCAAAAGGTGTCTCATTACCAAGGTGTCACACAAGAAACATCTCAGGATGGGTAAAACCAGCGAGCTCTCTCAACACCTTTGCAACCTTATTGTTGCGAAGCAAACTGATGGCATTGGTTACAGAAGAATTTCAGGGCTTGCTTTGCAACCGAAGGATTTAGTCACCAACCAAAGGACTTGTGCATCTTGCAAGTTGTACAGAAAACAATTACTTAAATTACTGCTGCTAAAGGTGGTTCTACAAGCTACTGAATCATGCGATGTACTAAGTTTTCCTTGACTCCACAGAGACTCAAAAGTAACTGTACAATTGACTAATAAGTAGGTCAGGAATAGGAAAAGGCCTGAACACAACAGAAGACAACATAAGTGGATGAGTGCAGAATTCTTTCCTTGATTCTGTAAAACAGCTTCACAACATATAACCATGTCAAGGATGCTCTCGAGGAGGTACGCATATCATTTCACAAAGTCCAAAATTAAGAAACACCTTCCTGAATGTTCATACAGAAGGTTTGCCACTGCTTACCATCAAGACCAGGAAGGCCAACATAGATTTTACCAGGAAAAAAAGTCAAAAAGAGCTTGCCCAAATGAAACCCAGATTAACTTGAACCAAAATGATGGGATGAGAACAGTATGGAAAAGGAAAGAAACAGCTCATGATCTGAAGCATATCACATCAACTGTTGGCCATGGCTATGTATGGCTGTTAATGGAATTGGATAAGAAGTGTTTATTGATGATTCATCTGCTTACATTTAGATAATGACCCAAAGCAAACTGCAAACATGATTCAAGAATTTCTTAAGGCAAAGAAATGGGATGTTGTTCTTTTGTCAAGTCATATACCTGAATCCTAGACTTAGGGTTAGGGACTATAGTTAGAATAATGGTTATGGTTAAGGGTTAGGGTTTAGTGTGTGGTGTGATGGTGTTTCCAAGTCGGAAAACTATGACATCACAACAATGAGATTGGTTGCAGTACTTGCAATGCTGAACTTGGACCAACAACTGTAATACTGTTCCAGGAAACACAACAACACTGGAAATGAGATCATATACTGTGAGATAGGCCTCAAGACAGATATTTCTTTGAGTCTCTCTCTCACACACACACACACACACACACACACACACA
>NW_005187609.1:1006353-1031423 GCF_000239375.1 Pundamilia nyererei
TAATAATAATATTAATAATAATAATCATTATCATTGTTTTCTATGTTGGGCACGCATCTCAGGATAACCTTTAACTGCAGGGTGTCAATGGTGTTGATGGCCTATTAGCCTAGAATTTCATATACTTCAAATCTAAAATATCAATGTTTGAAATGCGCATTTATTATGGAAAATACCATTAAAATAACTTCAGCAAACATTGGTTAGTTTCTTATACACAGTATGAGTGCTAGAGAAGTTGCGAAGGTTAAAACATGCTGTCATATTTTGGTGTTGTTGATGCACACTTACTATTGAACTCCTGGTTTTGCTGTCGAAGAAGTAATCTTTGTCTGATAGGTCAAATCTGTCAACATACACATAAAATAAACATTTTTAAAAAATCAGGCAAGAATCGATCAAGGCACATACATAATACCAGGGGTGTCGAACATGAGACCTGGGGGCCAGAATCAGACAGGGAAAGAGTCCAATCCATCTCATCTGACAGCTTTGAAAAATGTGCAGAAGGGTGTCAATTCCCCCCAGTTGCCATTCATACTACACACATAGTAATTAATAGATAAACAATATAAGCAAAAACAATTAAAAATCAGAAAAGTTCCTGACTTTTTCATTTATCTCGTTGGGAGGGGAGATTTTCTGTGAATGAATGAAAATTACACGTGGGGAGTGATGTTAGTGAAAAGGTCACCATCTCCCCTTTTTTCAGTGTAAAGCCTGCATCATTTATTTCACTCTGTTAGGTTCTGGTCTCAGATTAAAATGTCTCATGTTTTACTAGCAAGAGTAGCAATTTTCAGTGCGGCTGCCCCTCTGTTGGTCTTCCTTGGTCTCCTTTGCTCTTGGGGCCTCTGGATGTCTGGAGCCTTGATCTCCTCCATGCCTGCTTCATGCCCTGGTGGGCGGGGCTGTGGCTCCCCACAGCCTCTAGCAGATCATTACATGAAGGAACCTTTTAAATACAAGCACGCTCTCAGGTGGTTTATGGCTGCCACCTCGAAGCACACTGTGCGCTGTCGATCTTACGTGCTGCACAATAATATTTAATATTTAGTATTTACTGTTATATTCCCATAGATCATCGTGATGTTGTTTATTCTATTGCTCTCTTTTTCTTTGCTTGTTTTCTCTTTTTTCTTTCTCAACAGGTGATCCAGGTGATTGATATATGTATTTTTTGTCTGTTTGTTTTGTTGGTTTTTGGTTTTTGCCCTTTATCACCGTTCCTCTTCCCCGCTGTTTTTCTTTCCCTCTTTCTTTCTCCCTTTTCTTTTCCCCAGTCAAGTCTGTCCCGTGTTCAGCAAATGAAAATAGAATAAACAATAAAAGCAAAGGTGAATCAAATAGACCAAGACGGCAAGGCTGGGATGGTCCATTTGGTAAAGTAAATCCGTTGGGCATCTTTCTTCGCCTTTAGACAATAATTCTGTGGCAAAAGCACCAAACGGGACAGGCAAAAAAAAAAAGAAAAAAAAAAGCAATTTTCAGTGCATATTCTCTGAAAAACCTAAAGATTATAGGATTACACTAACCCTGAATTATCTCATGCAACAGAAGGAAACGGCTGAAAAACAAAAAGTAAAAAACCCCAAAAACCTTTGGATGATATTGAAGTTGCTTTGAAAAGAAAAGGAGAAAAAGGATCTGTCAGCATATTCTTGAGCATTTAAAAAAAATCACATTGTTGACAAGTACGCTAGATCATATGGGATCAGTTCTTTTCCATTGAGTAAAAACATGTACTTACAGGTGTTGCTTTTCCCTAGAGAACGTGTGTGACAGGTGTTTGACGTTCTTGGGTTGATGTTCCTCAACATGTGGGTGGAGGGGCTCCAGAATTTTACTAATCAGAGTACTGATCTTCTCCACAATACTGTTTGACTGCTTGACCTCATAGACCTTTCAACACACACACAGCATTTTGGATCAAATGAAGGCGTTTATTTTATTAATAAGTTTTAGAACAGCCTAGAGTGCATGAACTACTTTTTCAGCATCACTCTGAGACAGGATGTTTCTCGTTTTAGACATATTCCACAAATGTTAGAAAGCAGTCCTACACATTTGTTTAGTACAGTACAGATCCTGGTCAAAACCAACTCTGAGATTCCTCACAGTGTTACTAGAGGCCAGAGTAAGCCTCTAAGAATTTTAGGACTGAATACAGTAACCTCATTATTGTCTGAATTTAGAGTTAAACCTAAATAGTTTGTATATTTGATACTGACTCTAAAATGCCCATTTGAAATATATAACATAGCATAACCTGGCATTTTTTTAACTAACATTTTAAAGACTTACTTTTTTGGTGGGCATCTTTAACTTCATGAATTCAGCTTCTCGACACAGAACGTTCCAGGGAGCATGTATTTTCACAAAGTACACTCCTGGAATCTTGCCCTAAGAGGGAAACAGCATGCAAAAACAACTGTATAAAACTCCCATATAGTTCATTTTCAAAACACAGATAGAGAAATCAAATAATACTGCACATGTATGGCTTCAGATCTCTCTCGCTCGCTGATATGATATCATTATATACTACCAGTCAAAAGTTTGGACACACCTTCTTATTTAATGGTTTTTCTTTATGTTCATGACTATGACTATTCAAAACTATGACTGAACACATATGGAATTATGTAGTAAACAGAAAAGTGTGAAACTCAAAACGTGTTTTATATTTGAGATTCTTCAAAATAGCCACCATAATATGAATCCTAACAGTTGTCAAATAGGACTGTCAGCTGTGCACCATCCTGACTTTTACACAACACAACTGATGGTCCCAACCCCATTAAGAAGGCAAGAAATTCCACAAATGAACGCTGACAAGGCACACCTGTGAAGTGAAGAACTAGTCCAGTTACCAAAGCAAAGGGAATTCCTTTGGGGAATTTAAAATATAACACATATTTAGAGTTATTTATCTTTTTTCTTTGCTTCATAATTCCATATATGTTGCTTCCAGCATTCCGGCTCCAATAGTTGGCAAACTTCATTTGTGCTGCCTTGATCTTGGCCTCTGGTCTCCTTCTCCATGGCGGGTCCTGCTCCTTGTGGCTGATTATCTTATAGCCTAGCATCTCTGGGATGACTGCTGCCGTGGTGTAGATCAGCTGGTTGACTTCGATGATGGTCACAGTAGAGTTGCATTCCAAAATGCTGCATTCACATCTTCCAGTCTAGTAGACCATCAGAGGATATTCCACATAGTCTTGGTGATCAGCCACAGAGGGTCCAGGTTTACAGCTTAACCACGATCCTATCTCTCAGGTATCTCTCAGGTCAGTTGCTCTTGCTACAACACGACTTCAGTTGTGCTTGGGGCTTGGTACCCAATCTCATGTGGGGATGATGATATTTCCTCCCGACCTGATGTCCTGGCTCTCCCTTGGTGTAGCATTTGTGTTGTACCTCATTGATCTCCAGTTATGAGAGCAGTTTCTTCTTCCGAATATTGGAACACTGAGCTACTGCATATTGTTAAGTAAGTAAAATTTACTTATATAACACAAGACGGGAATATATTATAAAGTGCTTTACAAAGATATTACAAATACAGTTTACTCACACAAAAACAACATAACACACAAAAACATTATCCAATATTTTGTTATGCTTGTCTGAATTGACACGTTAGATTAAATCTTACATAGTTTTGGTGCTAAGGTTTGGAAGCTTCCCCTTTAGTTTTCAGACAGGTACATGGTAGCAGTTTCAGCAATCGTAAGGATCTGGTTTGGAGAATAAGGGTGAAGTAGCTGATGATATAAGTGGGGGCCTCTCCTTGTAAGGCCATGAACATAAGAGTTTACGTTTCATGCCTGACAAGGATTTTAAATTGATATCTAAAACTAAGTGGATGCCAGTGCAGACTCTTTAACAATGGGGTGATATGAGAGAATTTGTGAGTGTGAGTTAAAAGCCTTGCCGCAGCATCTTGGATGGTTTAAAGGCGCTTTATCAAAGCTTTTGACAGACAAGAAGAAAGGGGCATTACAATAGTCTAATCGAGAAGAGATGAAAGTATGAACAAGCATCTCCATTTCAGGTTTAGTGATATTACTTAAGTGAAGAAAGCAAGAGCAGGTCACAGATTACATGTAGGCATCAAAAGCCAAAGACTGATCAGAAATTTACTGAGCAGTAGCTTTTACAGCAGATGAGAAAGCTCCCAGATGTTGTCTAATTTGGGGATTAATGCTCTCTGGAGTCATAATTAAACAGCCTGTCTTGTTTGTATTAAGCTACAGAAAAATGTTTGCTGTTCAACCATTTCTTTCCTTAAGACGGTCCATTAGAATGGATAGTTTGTCCAGTTCATAAGGTTTGAAAAAAAAGGTACAGTTGAATATTGTCTACATTAAGATGATAAGAAATGTATTTAAAACTAAAACTAATTCAGAACTAATAATCTAGCGTAGTGGTAGAATATACCATGAGAACAGCAAGGAACTTAAAACAGATCCTTGTGGAACACTGCATGTGACTCTAGCTACATCTGAGCAAAACGTTTCACATTGAGACCAAAAGTCTTCTAACCACAAGAAATGAAGTGAACCACTCCAAGAGCTCCCTGGCCTCTGGTAGAGGACCAAAGCCCAAAGGGGTGAAAGGGGACTTGGGTTTCCTCCTTTTTAATGCTCTGCTCTGCTTCTGTCCGAAGTTTTGGCTTTAGCAAGTGAAATGAATGCTCAAGCTCAGGTGACTGACTTGGCCATTCAAGGATATTCCACTTCTTTGCGTTAATAAATTCCTGGGTTGCTTTGGCTGCATGTTTTGGGTCATTGTCCATCTGTATTATGAAACGCCGCCCAATCAATTTGACTCCATTTAGTTAGATTTGAGCAGACAGTATGTCTTTCAACACCTCATTCAGACTCAATTCATTCAGCTGTTTCTGTCCTGTGTCACATCATTAATAAAATGGCCTGCATTTGTATATCGCTTTTCTAGTCCCTAAGGACCCCAAAGCACTTCACACTACATTCACACTACATTCAGTCATTCACCCATTCACACAAGCTACATTGTAGCCACAGCCACCCTGGGGCGCACTGACAGAGGCGAGGCTGCCGGACAAAGGCGCCACCGGGCCCTCTGACCACCACCAGTAGGCAAACACGGGCATGCAGCCAGGAGGCAGCCTGGGATCGAACCACCGACCTTCTGATTAGTGGCTGACCTGCTCTGCCACCTGAGCTACAGCCACCCCTAGTGTCCTAGTGGGACTGGCAGCCATACACCTCAAACCACCACACTGCCTGCGCCATGTTTTACAGATGATGTAGTTTGCTTTGGATCATGAGCTGTTCCACACCTTCAAGTACCTAGCTTTTGCATTTACTTTCATGCAGTCTTCCCTTTATGGTAGATTTGCATATTGATATGCCTACCCCCTGGAGAGTGTTGTTCACTTGGTTGGCTGTTGTGAAGGGGTTTCTCTTCACCGTGGAAATAATTCTGTGATCATCCACCACTGTTGTCCTCTGTGGACGTCCAGGTCTTTTGTGTTGCCGCATTCACCAGAGCTTTCTTGTACCAAACTATAGTTTGCCACTCCTAATATTGTAGGAATTTCTCGGATGGGGTTTTTCTGTTTTCACAGCCTAAGCATGGCTTATTTCACCTGCACGGAGAGCTCCTGTGACCGCGTATTGTTGGTTCACAGCAAAATCTTTCACTTCCAAGCACCACACCTCTGATCAACTCCAGGCATCTTCTTAATTGATAATGAAATAAAGAAGGAATTGCCCACAACTGCCCATGAAATAACCTTTGAGTCAATTGACCAGCAAGCATTAAAGCATGAAACCTTTCATCCAATTTGAATGTAGATACCCTCAAATTAAAGCTGAGACTCTACACATTATGTCCATTTTATAACTGTAACTGGAATATGTGTCAGTAAAAAAAAAACCAGTAAAAAACATCAAAACCTGCGTCAGTGTCCAAATATATATGGGCCTAACTGTGTGCAAAATACTAGAATTACTGATTAGGAAATACTGATGTCACCTGAACACCCCTGTGTCCCGAGACTAGACTGGTGTTTTACTGTGTATTCTGTTTCAGGAAAATTGATCCTGTAGTCTCTCTCCTCCCTGTCTGTTAGTTCAAAGGTCCAACTTACTGGAAATTTACAAAGACTGGGGATTTTTTTCATTAAACCAGAATTAACCTAGTATCAGCTAATACTGATAGTTACCAAAATGTCAGAAATTAGATAGTGCCATGTGTAGAAAACCAGGAATTCAGACTCTCTGTGGTGCTCACAACCTCAGGTCAGCTGTGGAGACAACTATTTTCTATTTTTATTCTGGCATTAGGACATCTTATACATAGACAGAATATCAGTTTCCACTTTTAAGTGACTGATATATAGATACAGCTAAACTGCAACCCTGCAAATAGTTTTACAGAAACTGGCTGCCTCTTAAAATATTGCAGACATTGAGAAATGGTTATCTTCTAACGTTTGCAGTTAAATATAAGGTTTATATAAGTTACAAGGTAAATAAAAACCACTGTGCAAAAATATAGTAGTAATAATAATAATAATAGTAATTACTATTATTAGACACTGTCATCACTAGACAGAAATTTCAAGATCAAGTCAAATTGTAAATCTGCCAAAACTGTGAAACAGTGTAGCAGTGCATTCACATAGTTCGCAATTAGAACATCAAACTGCAATGGAAATTACTTTTTTCATGCTCAGATCAGGCTTTTCTGGCATGGTGCTTCAAGAACCACAGTTTGTGATCCAGTAGGTGCTTAGTGTAAAATGGCAAATTTCGATCCTCGTGAAAGTTCATTGTTGACTTCATTGTTAAGACTTATGGTCCAGAGATCTCTCTAACAGGTCTATGAAGATTCAGTTCAGGTGTTTTTGTTTTGACCCCTGTGTCATCCATGTACCTGGGAGCAGTATCTGGAAAGAGGTCAGGATTTGTGTTTATACAGTAGTTGATCACTGCTGGAGTCACCAGTGAACTCATGGCATAGCTGCAAGCACATGTGTTCTGTGAGGTGAGGTTGCTTTTGCTGTTGTTCTGTCCTTTAACAAGGACACCAACATAAAAACACACCTTCAAATATATGATGACATCTGTATGGACATTTCTTACAACATGAATAAGTTCATAAATTCTTTCTATTGACATTCTATCGAGTTTGAAGTTTGTGTGTTCAAGTGTGTTTCAGTGGATTAGTGAAGATGTGTAAGAGAGAAAGGGTGAGATGCATGAAAGTGGAGATTGTGACCTGCAGAGCAGTATCATTTCTGTCTCTCTAGTGCATGTGCAGATCTGCTGTTCTTTATGGTGAACAATAAGCTGAGTGGAAAAATGCTGTTGGCCAACAACCCTACAGACATATCTCTCATGGTAGGCATGTCACACTTAGCGCCCCTGAGGGTCATTCTCGCAAATGATAATACATGAAGGGCCATACACAGATACACCTGTTTGACTGCTTGTAAACACACATATTAACACACTCAATTAAATAGCAGCAACTTAAGTCAAGACAACCCTTTAGAAATTCAAAATGAGCATCAAAATAACCCCCCTGTCAGGAGCCTTGAAAGTGCTTATGAGTGTAATGCATATAGGTTTATGAGTGGTTTCATTGTGGAAGCATTCCCATCACTAAATGAGTCATGAGTCAGTCATCATTTTCTGCAAGGGTGATAATAAGTTTAAGGAGCTCCTCTTTATAGTCTGAGGAAGTATCTGCCAGTACAGCTTCACAGCACTGGTGATGAGCCAGTATGTTAGAGCTCTAAAACTGCAATGGCTCTAAAACCAAAGCAGCAAACTTAGAGCTAAAAGTATCAAAACAAAGAAGTAGTCAATTTAAAGTTATGCCTCCCTCTAGGGGAGCAGGTGATGGTTTCCTATTTAGGCAAAGAAAAATGATTTGGCTTGTACTAAGAATATTCACTTCCTTCTCTCATAGGCATTAAATTTGTGCTTTTTTGTTACTGAAACTATGAGATATGTCATGATATCGATATTTTAAGTTTGGTTATAGAAAACATTATATAAAATATAAAAAATATTTTATTTCAGATTGTGACACTGGGAGTGGGTGTAAAACTCATTTGGATGAAGTTTTTTTTCTTTTTTCTTTAAAAAAAAAAGCTAAAAAAAAGCTTAAATGTGTTTTTCGGCCTTGAAGATATTGTGTGGCTAGCTCCTGTACCCAATTTAAAGGTTACAAGGGCTCAAAAATGCTTGGAATAATAAGATGAATTAAAAGCATCAAAATTCAACATATTTAAATGTAGTTTAAGGGCTTGTATACTGAAAGAAACTGTCATTGTATTAGGTTAAAATTTGACATGACTTCATTTAAGATAAGACGTACAAAAAAAGAAAGAAAGACAGAAAGAAATGAGCTTGGTTGGAAGCACACACTGAAAAGAAGTGACCAAATGAGGCCAGTTAGTTATTGTAATAAATAATTATTAGAACTTACATCTTCATCTTTTTCCAGCTCTAGCCCCATGTCTCTCAGTTTTCCTTCAAACTCCTCTCGTCTGAATGCCTTTTGATCCTCCTGGCTATTGAAGATTTCTCCTGAACAGCCCAACTCCATGTCGATAACCGTCGATGAATGTACGGAGGATGAGTCTTTCGTCCTTTGTGTTTGCTTGGCTCGGAGCTTTTCGCCACCACTCTGAGGACCATGGCGGAAGCTGCGGGTAACAACATTCTCAGTGAGGAGATGCACTGACTGGCGAGTGGAGTGGCTTCCACTCGACTTCTTCACGGCATAGGTGAGCACGTAGTCAACACGCCGTTGACCATCCTGGAAGAAGAGCCCATGCTGGGAGCGGGTATTTTCCTCTGGAGTTAGAGCCTTCAGCCGCTGAAAATACGCAGATTTAAACCACACATGTAAGAGCGAGAGCCTAGGGAACATGATTTATGAATTTATAAGTTGACAAGAGGGACTGCAAGAAATGCACATGGAAAGAGATGGGGAGGATATCCAACAAGAACTGCACTCAAATCAGGAGTGTTGCCATTCAGTGTCTGACACCATTGGATCACCAGCAGGGTTCGATGATGTAAACATTTAACAGTTTTGTTCACATATGTTGTTTGTTTGCTTTTTAATACACACAAAACCATATATCATGGAAAGAATGTAAAAATAGCGAGATTTCCTTTCTGGACTTGCACTTATCAAGCTATTCTTTTACTGAGCTTTTGTATGCCAGTACCAGCACAGAAAACACAGTATACACCAGCTACAGTTCAGTGCAGTGTACGACCTGCAGAAGGAACTTCATTTTAATCCTTCTCATTACTTAAAGCAGCAGTATCTGCCTTAAGTAATGAGCAGTGCCGCAGAGTGGCAATAGCCCTCTTAAAGACCGTATCAGTGTAAAAGTTTTGGTTGTGTTCAACAAGGACTGCTGGCTATTTTTATTTTTTAACCAGTATGTTGAGTTTTAAATATATTAAAATAGCTGTAATTGCTGCACAAGATCATCAAAAACTATGGCCAATCATCAGTTGTTCAGTTAGGTCAGTGAGGATGAAGTATTACATCAAATCCAAGTCCAAACTATTATTAAATAGATGTTATTCCGTGTCTTTATTTATCTTGCCTTATCTGTCCTCCTACTCTCTCTCTTTCAGTCTCTGTGTCTCTTGCAGAAATGCTTACCTTAAACTTGCCGTGGAAGATGACATCTCGTAGAAAATGCGGTGTCTGTTGCTCAGACCCAGAGGTTTGAGAGAAGTTGACTTGATCTTCTACATTCTCTGTCATTGTCCAGGTAGAAAAAACGGTAAACTTTTGTGGTGAAGAGTTGTTTTCTTACAGAGAATAGTCCTGGTTCTGCCTTAGGTCTCTCTGTGTTTGCCTCCTGTTTGAGATTTTTCACTATATGACTCTGCTGGGCTTTGATAGCCCCGCCTCTACTCTTATTTTTCAGTGACTTGCCACTTTTCTGTGTTTGTCTTCCTTTAAAGCTCTGTGTAAAGCCCTGTTTTTGTCTGGATTGTGGTGCTACTAAAGTGAGTGAGCAGCCTTGTTACTTGAGATGCATTCTGCAAGCCAAGATCTAAACTTAGACAACGATAAAACTCTGATGAACACAAGGTGCCCTGCCTCACTTTCTCTGTATTTGCTAAACTGTACCAACCTCAATACACAGTGTGCCTCCTTCTCTCGCAGTCTCCTGCATAGCTCCTTAGTATTGCGGTGTTAATAAGTAGTTTTGAAGATTATTAGCACGTGTTATTTATTGATTTATTTTATTGTTTGCAACTGTTTTCTCTCTAATACTGTAATGAAAGAACAACCAGCAGCCGTTGTTGAATAGTTTAAAGGATATCTATCAAGTTTTGTCTGCTCAATTAACTCAGGGTCATAAGGAGCTGAAGCTTATCCCAGCTTTCATGGGGCAAGAGGCAAAACATACCCTGGACAGGTCACCAGTCTCCCTAACCTAATTCATGTCTTTGGACTGTAGGAGGAAACTAGAATACACAGAAAGAGTCCACATAGACACGGGGAAACATGCAATCTCCACACAGAATGAACGCAGCCTGAATCTGAACCCAGACCACCTTACATGAAAACACTGTGCAACAAAGTGTTTCATTGGTTCTGTGCAGGTTTTCAGTCATCCAGGTAGACCGGGGAGCCTGAAAAGAAAACGAATGGACTTCCTTAAGTTTCTTGAAAACATCTTACCTTTCATCTGAGAAGCTTCTAAAAAATAAAAAACCAAAAGAAGTCCAGTCACCTTCTTTCTAAACTTTATTTTGTTCAAAATGTACAGTCAAGTCTGCTTGCAATTTCAGTGGTATTTGTTCAATATATACAGAGGTCAAGTACAGTTTTATAATAATATTAAAAACAGTTCTGATATGATCCACATTACATGAAGGCAGACATTTTCCTTTACTGTGTAGCCGACCACGGTCTGGAATACACAGTAAGTTACTCCTATTAGTAATAATAATTGACTTGATTACTGTCAGTGCGAGCTTTTAAAGTGGAGCTCTACAGTCTTGGGACACTTTTCCTCAAGTATATAAAAAAGTTATCAAAACATGACACTTCAGTGTAATTCTGTGTAGATTTTCCTGTGTGAAGCTGTTCCAGGAAACTGTCCTCTCTTCCATAATTGTTTACTTTGTGAGAACTAGGATCCAAAAACTTTCTGTCCAACCTCTCATTCCTGACACTTCAATCCCACAAGTTTATGTAACACAGCAGCAACATCCGCACTCAAGTGTATTTTTAGACTTTAAGAGTAAAAAAATATACACAGAATCAAGCAAAGGAAAGCAGAGACCTTGTAGAGCACAGGCTGTCGAGCTCTCAAGGGATGCCATGTGTCCGACTCAATACTGGGAGCAAGATATAGGGGTTAAAGGTCAATTCTCACAGGGAACAGCAGGAAGTGGTGTTTGTGTTCACATACTGTAACTCAGCTTTTCTAATAATTGCTTAAAACTTTGTGTACATCAGTCAAATTATGTTTCGACCAGCTGGGGTTTTGCAGGTCACACCTTTCTAAGCGTCTGAGACAAACAGCAATCAACAGCTTGTCTTACTAGAGAATTGGGTAACCTTTATATTACAATACAAAAGTTATAAACACTTACCCAGAAACCAAAATGTAGTTAAGACATACTTCATGCATTACAACAGTAAGTATCATTCAAAGAACAGTGCAGATTCCTATGAACAGACCGTATTCATATGCTTTTTATGAAATTATGAACCTTACAGAGGATAAAATTAAATCATCAAATATTCAAACCAGAGGACTGTAGAATTCACAAGGTCTTGCTGGTTAATCAGTATTTTCTGAATACCTTTAAATCAAAACCATACTATCCGGTTGTTCAGTGATGACGCGACGAATCCTACTTCCGGGCCTAAAGTAGTCTGCGTTTAATATGGCTTTTGTGTTGTTAACATGTTTAATGTTTTGTATTTTCTTCTATTTAATCTCAAAAAGCTCCTAAAACAGTCAGTGATCACTGTTGACCTCCCTCGGCTTTTATTACGCTAATCATTTATTTAAGCTCAGTTTTTAAAACCTTAGGATGTAACTACAGCCCAGCCCATGCAGCAGTATATGAATGACTAACCTCGTATGGATGGATTATCTCAGTTGTTCTCCTGGCTGAAGTTTGGTCCTTTTACAGCATCCTGCCATGCGATTACATTTGTTCCTGACCACCGAGAACACTCACGTTAACTTTTATCGAGTGGAAAAAAAGTTAGCTTGTTTATATTATGCTAACATAGCTGTGCTAGCCCAACTTCAGTAACCCTACAAACGTCACTGCTTTTTAGTTTTCTGTCTTCATTTATGCTGGAAGTGATAACAGAGCTGTACGTTTTAATTTGTTTCCAAAACCCCGCAGTCAGGACATGCTATATTGTATTTAGATAGAAGCTAGCGAGCTAACTCCCTGCTAACTTCTAACTCCGTTAAATGTCATAAATTCCGTTTTCATGGATGCCTGGATGTTAAACTCAATTGTTACACCTGGTAGAGCAGAACGCTGATCATTTTATTAAAGATGAAAGACTTTAGACAGTTTTTCAACTCTCAGTAATGCCACAGTGATCGTTTGATATATGGACCAGCAGCGGAGTTTAGGCCCAGACACGGCTAGTGACGTCAGACTGAACAACCGGATACTACAGTGGTCTCCAACCTTTTTTGCGCCACGGACCGGTTTATGCCCGACATTATTTTCATGGACCGGCCTTTAATGTGTTGCGGATAAATACAACAAAATAAAACTAGTACCGGTACCGAAAAAAGAAGATTTATACATAACACACGTGAAAAGACCCATGAAAACCGAGTTAACGATCAAAACGATAACAAAATAACGCTGAAAACTGATAAAAACCCTGAAAACCATACATTTCACACCTGAGCCTCAACTCTCGCGGCCCGGTACCAAACGACTCACGGACTGGTACCGGTCCGAGGCCCGGGGGTTGGGGACCGCTGCTATACTACATCTGTAATGTTAACTACCTCTAACTATTAGTGGTTTCCAGATTCATCAGTGCCTGAGCAGCAAAAAGCTCCAAGCTAACAACAACAAGGTGTCTGTGATTCAGGTTGTAACAGCAGTTGTAAAGCACTTTCCTAATCTTCCTGCACAGTCAAAGAGCTTTGGAGCACATTTAACCCTACAGTGCTTTATTATACACCAAATAAGCACTTTATCTACCTCACAAAGAGTAGTCCACTGTTTGTAAACCTTCATGACCTACTTTGTGGGTGGAGTCCAAGTGGTGGCATAAAGTGACTGCTGTTGGTAGAACGGTCATTCATTGGAGCTAACATTCCACATTGGGGTATGAATCGTCTCTTTTGTATACCCTGTGGAAAAACTCAGCGTCTATATGAAGGGAAAAACTTAGACCATATAAATCTTTCGACCTTAACAAGTTTGTACCATGCAGTCATGTCAAGGTCACTTCATGTGGAGATTTGTCAGATCATTTTTCTGTACTCTGGACAGACGTGTTGCCAAGTCAAGTCAACGACATAAAACACAGCTATACAGATGTGGATTGTAAACAAGTGAAATACTACATACTGATGGGGAACTGCACTTGCATGGCTGGATTAGTGCTCATAAATCTGCTGCTTCTACTTCCTTCTACCTGAATGTGTGTAAAAACATGTAGAATGTTAAAATGTAATGTAAAACCTTCTACATAATCTAAGTACTGATTACATCACTTACAGGTTACATCAGAGGCCTGAATAATTCATCCTGGAACTGCAGTGTTAGTACAGTATGTCCTCTATGAATTGCATATATGAATATTACCTGGATCAATATACCAAAATGTTGATTCTGTTCATCTGGAAAGTTTTAGTGGAAACCCACAAATCTTCTTACCTGGATGTCAGTGCTTGCATCAAGACCTAGATCAGAAGTTTATATTGTTAAATACAGTCTTTTATGTAGGCTAATCATTGCAGGGTATGTTCATGCTGCAGCCATGCAGCCACAATGCCTCATAGAGGACGGGAAGAACAGACACAGGAAACACATCGATGACCTTCATGAGATAAGACATGTCCAGCAGCACTGAGTCAGATCAATTTCAGGAAGCCAAAGATGACAGCCAGCCAGCTCAGACATTCTTAAGAGAACTAGCAGGCCTAATGTGAAAGGCATGGACATCTACCAAGTTCAGTTCAGTCATATTTAAAATGAATTAAAATGTGTAGCCAAAACTCTATAAAACCTTTTTTCTTGACACGGAGCGAATAAGTACGTAAACATATGTTGCTTTAATACATAGGAAGCTAAGAAGCCTTGAACCTAATGCAGCTGTTCTTACTAGAAGGCACCTCACTGACACAGATTCTGAATCAGACACTGAAAAAGATCTATGAGATCCACTTTCATCTGTTTATGACATGCAGTTATGGCGCCTCCCACCACCCATTATAGAGAAGTCATGAGATGCAGGAAGAAACTTAAAAATAAGCTTACTTCAGACTAAGTTTACTGCAGTGTGAAACCCTGGAGCTTATTAGCAGGGAGCCATCAAAACGCAGAAAAAGTTACAGTTACAAACACTGTCCTCACCATTTTTTCAATAACCGGAAAAAATTACAGATTTGTTTTGTGAGAGGGCAGAACAGGAGCAGCTAGAAAATGTCATTGAAATAAGTGTCTGACTTTGTCATCAGTCCGATGTCGGAGATGAATACTTGCTGCTGAGAGCTGGGCCCAACGCTGAACATTTCCTCAATCATCCCCAGCTTCCTAGATGAATACGCTTTGTACTGTTCACACATTGTTTCCACAGGAAGTGTTCAGATGGAGAGGAAACCATCTAAATGACTTTAAACACAGTGCAAAATCTAAGAGGCAATATAGCTCCAGATGGAAGTTAAAAATACTTGCAGCTGCCAGTACCACCCCTCAGCCTCCTAGTAGACACATCTAAGCTATCAATTTCAAAATTCCACGTCATCTTGTTTTCAAGTTATCACATTCACAAGATTTCCAGAAAACTTGCTCTGACCTTGAGGTCGAGGTTACTGAGATCGGAAGTTGTCCAAGTTTATTTGTAGATACAACTATGGTATCGATTTGAAGTTCCTACGTTACTTCATTCTTGAGTTACTGTTTACATGTTTACAATGGGACTGCTGCTCCTGAACCTCTGCGCACAGCCTCTGCAAATCGGGGCTTTCATCTTTACGCAGGACTGTAAGCTGTCGTCTGTGAGGCGTGAGCAGTGTTTGTTTTTAACATAGTTCACGGTGGAGAATAGTTGCTGACATAATGTGGATTCAACCATTACTATCCATAATAGTAATGGTTGAAAGTCTCGATAAATGCACGGCGATTCGGCGGGTACACTGGCTTCCGCGAGTGTGACGCTTATTTTGAGCGATGAAAAAATGATAGAATATAATTTTATTTTTTATTTCAATATCACAATAATCTTCCAATTTAGAACTACAAGTTAAAAAAGAACTAACATAAATAAAATACACTTCAGCTAAATACTTCTAATTTATTTTCCCAAACCACGCGGAGCTGCAGTATAAGGACTAAAGAGCTGTATGCGGCTCTGGAGCCGCAAGTTGCCAACCCCTGGTATAAACCAACACGGACACACAGAGGAACATGCTAACTCCACCCCGGCAAGGTAGATGGCGTTCTTCTGGTTCCATTCCTGCCCAAGACATGTGTATGTTCCACCACTAATATAGAAAAATGCTGCGTAAGTGGAAAGCATTATAGTAGGTCTCTTACACTAAATTTAAAAACTACAACAGGGAAGCAATGAAGCAATGACTGTGGTGACTGTGAGCGTGAACGTCTCAGTCATGTGTGCAGAACATTTTTATGCTACATATTAGTCGCCATCATTAAAAATGTTGCTACAGCATTATAGGCAAACAGTACTCATGACTTCAGGAAAGAATCACAAGAATGTGAACTAAATTCTGAGTTTGATGAGGCGCCTGTGTAAAATGTCTTGGAGTTGAGTTACATGAGCCCTCTTTGACCGCTCCCTTTTTAAAAATAGTTTTAATTCTGTACCCGAAGACAACCTTGCCCTACTAAATCATTCCCTACAAGCTCGGTGTCTTCACAATTTCCTTTTTAAACTTGCTAACTTCTTAAAAATGTCTTCTGGATAAAATGAGCCTGGATATTTTACCACAGCTCCCATTTTTAAGCAAAGTGTAATATTTTTTTTATCTGTTTGAGTTAAAGTATCCTTCCTGTGGCAGTGCCATGTGCTAAAATAGACAGGGTTAGCTTAGCGTGTTTTGATGGCAGAAACCAGACCTCCCGGAGAAATGCTGTTCACGCTCAACAAATCCACATACGAGGTGTGATCAAAAAGTTCTGGGAAAGGGCCCCTAAAAATGAAAATCATGCACCACTGGACTTTTTTTTTTAGGTTGTTGCTGCTATTTTTAAATCTTTCAGTGGAAATCTCATTCTGTCCCTTTGAATTTGTCAATCCTTCATCTTGTTTTTTATTTTGACTCCGATTAGCAAATGAGTGGCAGCTGTGCCAACAAGTCCCACCTGGCACTGCTCCCTGAACTACCCAGCTCCACCTCTCCCCCCTGCAGCTAACCTATAATCACACCCCACCACCACAGTTTGTCACATCGTGCACAACTTCGAGCGTTCATTTCTTTCATGTAACCGATGATCCAAGTGTTTTTGCTCACACAGCAAGATCTAGCTGTTAGATGTAGTTGGCTTGTAAGATGGTGTATTGGAAACATGATAATAATAATAATAATAATAATACATTTTATTTAAGAAAGCGCCTTTCAAAACACTAAAGATATTTGTAGGAGCCTACTTGCAGTTTAATTTGAAACGTATGCTTTAATTTTGATAGTGCAGGAAAAAAACAGGAAGTTGGGTGAGAGGACAGTGGAGCCACATGGTTTTTTGACCTTGCAATCTCTCTTCATCCATTTTGAATTGAGCTTTATACGTTTTCATAATTTGGAATTCTGTTGCTGTGTACATGTTTGGACTTTTGAAGTAAATATTGAGAAACTATCAAGGACTGTTGGGGGTTTTTTGGATATAGAAAGAGGGACTAAGCTAAGGCTCCATTTGCAGGAAACCTACAATATTGTTACACTGATTTTTTAAAAGCATGTAGATAAGCGACATCATCATAAATGTGGAACTTTGTTTATGAGGAGCAACATGTTTCTATGCAAAATATACATTTTGCTACCAAAACATTACCAAAATAATATTATTGACATTATTATGAATATTATTTAAACACAATGAGGTTTTTCGTGGATTTTTTTGCGTGCAATTTTGCATCCTTTTTTTTTTTTCTTACAACGCATTGTGTTTTGCGTCCTGATTGGCTGTAGACCATTGTGAATCAATCTCGTGTCGTGTCTCCTGTACAGTACAGAATGTGTCCAGCTTGTCAAATTTATATAAGTTTTTGATCGCTAGCAGTGTGACTCTGAAGTGCTGTACTGTATGTTTGTAAGTTTGCTCTCCAACAAACACAACAATGTCGAAGCACTGTTTTTCTGTAATACTGGATTTATTTTTCTACCAAGGTTTGAACTTTGAAGGTGTTTAAACAAGAGAGGGAAGTGTGGAAACGTGTATAAAGTGTGTAGTGTGGGGTTTGAAACTTTAATAATTGTAAAACAGTTGGCTGCTTTGCGGATTTCACCTATCGCAGGGTTTTTTTTGGAACGTAACTCCGAATTAACGATAAATGAGGGACCACTGTACAGAACCCTGAGACATAGATCCACATAATAAAGTGAACAGTTATACATGACAAAATAAGAAAAGCATGTGCAAGAGTAGTTTACATGTTCTGTATTGGATTCCAGAATTGAATTTAAAATCCTTCTACTCGCATAACTATTCTTAAATAATCAGGCCCCAGCTAATCTTGAAGAACCTATAGTACTGTATCACCCCATTAGAGCAGTTCGCTCTCAGACTGTACCTACTTTGGGTTCCTAGAGTATTTAAAAGTAGAATGGGAGGCAGAGCCTTCAGCTTTCAGGCTCCTCTTCTGTAGAACCAGCTTCCAGTTTGGATTTGGGAGACAGACGCTATCTCTACTTCTAAGTTTAGGTTTAAAACTTTACTTTTTGATAAAGCATATAATCAGGGCTGGATCTGGTGAACCTGAATCCTCCCTTAGTTATGCTGCAATAGTGCTAGGCTGCTGGGGATTCCCATGATGCACTGAGTGTTTCTTCTTTACTCTCTGTGTTTATACACCACTCTGCATTTAATCATTAGTTATTATTTATCTCTGGCTCTCTTCCACCGCGTGTCTGGGTCAGTCATTTCCCCCTCACCCCCAACCATTCTCAGCAAATGGCAACCCCTCCTCGAGCCTGGTTCTGGTTTCTTCCTGTTAAAAAGGAGTTTTTCCTAGTGGTGCCGGTTTAGCTCAGTGGGTGAGCAGGTGACCATATGCTGCATGGAGTTTTTCCTTCCTGCTGTTGCCAAAGTGCTTGCTCATAAGGGGCCATTTGATATTTGGTGTATTTTTCTCCGTGTTATTAAAGGCTCTGTAACTTACAATATAAAGACCATTGAGGCAAATGTTGGCACAATATAAATAAAATTGAACTGAATAGAATTAAATTCAACTGTTACTTTTGTTATGTCTTCTGAACTAAATGTTGAACTCTCATTGTTGTGAGGAAGTGCAACTTAAGACCAGTGAGCATGAAGACTGGGAGAGTGGAAACTGGCCATCCATTGGTTCACAGTGGGAGTGGTTTATCTGATGAGATTGGAGCCACCTAGGTATGCCTATAATCTTTTGCATGCATGTACACGTCTCTGCACATGGTATGTGCAGCACCACATTCTGCTGGCCCCTAGGTTGAAGTCAGAGCGGTTCAGTGACATAAGAAGAGGCAGCAGTAGCTGAGACACCTCAAGAGAATTTGCTGCAGAAACTATTTTTCACTAAAAAAAAAAATATGCCAATTAAATATTTACTGGGCTGGTATTTCTCATCTCTGTGAACTAGACAAAGATTCAGGAATGTAAATTAATTGATGTTAAGGTAAATCCACTTCCAGTGTTCTAATGTGTAATAAGTAGGGATGGGTACCGGTATGGCACCGGTTCTGACATAAACGGAAAAGCAAGACCGAAAAGCAGCGCACATTTCAGTGCTTTATTTTTTCCTGAGATGTGATACACTTTAGATTCTAGCCAATCATTTTACCTTTGAAAGCATAGTAGGCGGGTCCAGGTACGTACGTTCTTTTAGAGCAGAGCTACAGATTAAAAATGCCCAAGGCGAAGCGGTCACAAGTCTGGTTGTACTTCACAGCAAAAGATGCAGCAGCCTGCAACAAGTGCTTTAAGCTGATACTGTGATACTGTGCAAAGGAGGTAACTCCTCAAATCTGATGAAACACCTGGCGACGCATAGTGTTTTTTTTAAAAGCCCAGAAATGCACCGTATTTGATAGATTGCTGCAAGACCTCACACCGAGCACATCTACTGCGGGTGTGGTGCCTGTTATCGGACCGGAGTTAGCAACATCCCCCAAAAATACGAAGAGGTGAGTCCTGGCCCCTAGCCCTGCCAGTGTAGCAGAAATGATGATGGATGTTGATCGCAGCAGCAGCCGTTCTTCTCTGCGTGAGTAGCTTAATGTTGTTCGTGTGTAATTTACGTTGAGTAGGCTAACCACGTTATTACATTAATGCATGTAAGGTGAACTAGCAAACCATCATAGCTACATGCGGCTGTCCTCTTGTTTGATGGCAGATGCTCCCTTCACCCTGGCCAAAAAGGCTAAAATGACCAAAGAAAAAGTGGAAAACAGTTAAACATGAGAGGTTTTTGGACAAAGTTTGTGCTTTTTCCATCGATTAAGCACTGCTTCCAGCCAAGAGTGATGCCATAAATCCCCTATAGCTGCAGAAAAGGCTAACATTGTCATCTTTTTACAAAAAAACAGCTGAACATGAGAGGTTTTTTGACCAATTTTGTGTTCTCCATTCTTTAAGCACCAGTTTGAGCACCGGCACTGTTTCAAAAGTACCGGTTTGGTACTGGTATCAGATAAAACCTAAACGATACCCATCCCTAGTAATAAGTGCCAAAAAGACAGTCATCAGACTTTCCCCTCATTATTAAAGAAGGTGCTGCAAGTGCTATTACAAGGGTAAATGACCAAGACGCAGATTTATCTGAGCACTCAAATGTCAAAGCTTTATTTTCTAGTAATATTTATTAAGTAAAGAATATGAATACATAGATTAATATGTTGTCCATCAGAAATACTCTCTCTACTCAGATCTCAGTAAGTGACACTGCTTTAATCTCTAATTCATTTTGGATATCTTCTGGTCTCACCGTGGGGGCATCAACAGGGCTCCAGATATCGATCACAAGCTGTTGGGGAAAATAAAAATGACAACCAGACAAAGAGAAAGATGGTCAAAGAGATGTAAAATATAGAAAACGATGTTGATTTCTGGCAGGACAAGCATGAAAACAATGAAGCAGGTGAAGCTCACTGATGAAAACTGTCAGTGATGGCATGAACATGGAAGCAGACTGTGACCCTGGAGGGGAGGGAGATACAGAAATGGGAACCATCCATTATTAACTGGATGCAATTATGGAAATGTCAAAGCAAATGCTTTCACACTCTTACTGGAGACTCAAGCCAATCTTTAGATTTTAAGTCACACTGTCTTATTGACAAGGACTGAAGCACTGATCTTTCAATTCAATTTTTCAATTCAATGTTATTTATATGCGCAACAACAACAGTTGCCTGAACAACACGTTCTCACGCCTAGGAAGTGAGAATGGTCTGGCCTGAAACAACATGCTCTATCTTCTGAGCCAAAGCCACCTGAGAAGGCACTGCTCAGTGAAAGTGTGCAAAATGGCTACAGCATGAAAGCCCAGGCAGTATTTGTCTCAAGCTGGTACTTTGTTGTGCACAAATCCTGTGTTAGATGTCAGATTTTGCATCCAGTTTTGTATTTGTAAAGTTCCATAAATAAGAAAAGGCTGTAAATGGCAAAGGAATTGGTTCTTAAACTTTTCTACTCTACCTGAGCACAACAGGGCCAACAAGCACTTGTCTCATTCACCAATTCACACAAGAACTTTTTTCTATGCTTTTTCTATCTAACATTCACACACATTCACACTCTAATGGATGCATTGGGGAGCAACTTGGACTTAGTATCTTGCCCAAGAATATTTAGCATGCAGACCAGAGGAGCCAGGGATTGAACCAGCAACCTTACATGTAGTAGATGATCTACAACCCGACCCTAACCCCAGCTATAAGCTTTAAATTAGCAGTTTGCATCACAGGGGCTGTGATGGACAGGTTCAGTTTTCAGTGTTAAACTGAGGCACACCATGGTGGCAACATAAGTATTGTTTTAAAGCATATTTGTGCACTAAATCATACTTGTTATTAACCTCTGGCTCTCTTCCACGGCATGTCTTTATCCTGTCTTCCTTCTCTCACCCAAACCAGTCGCAGCAGATGGCCCCGCCCCTCCCTGAGCCTGGTTCTGCCGGAGGTTTCTTCCTGTTAAAGGGGAGTTTTTCCTTCCCACTGTCGCCAAAGTGAATGCTCATTGGGGCTCGCATGATTCTTGGGTTTTTCTCTGTGTGTGTTACTGTTGGATCTACCTTACAATATAAAGCGCCTTGAGGCGACTGTTGTTGTGGTTTGGCGCTATATAAATAAAATTTAATTTAATTGTTTATTTTTTAATCATAAAACGTATTTGACATTATACAACAGATTAATGAGTACAGAGGGATCAGAACTAGAACTTGCTTTAGAAGACACCAATTTTTATGACTTCTTGAACATTAAAGTAATCCACTGTCAGTTGTTAATTGTCGTAGGCTGTGGCATCACTTCAAAGTGATAAATCACACTAGGCCCCTTCTTCCTTTGGGCAAGTCACAATGAATACCTGCACCCATGAAATGAAATGATTTGCTAGTGATTATGCCTTTTTCCTCAAATGTGACTTTGGACAGAGATGTTATCAGAAGGTTTTTCTTTTATTAGTTTATGTTGAAAGTTTCATGAATATATCGCTGGAAAGAAAAGTCAGAATTGTATCAGTGCTGTTACCTTTCTGAGGGGGTCCTTGCTGAGGCAGATCTTGCTAACAGCCCAGATGGGTGCTACAACCACAGAGGAGAGGGCCATGACCCAGCCCAGATGGTAGGCCCAGTTTGGGTACATGTAGCCTTCGTTGGATGTCAGGGGCTGGTAGTCCAGAAAGAAGCCGACGAAGCAAACCTTTAAGGAAGTAACAGAAGAATAAACAGGCAGCACTAATATCATCAAGCATATGAACAGATAGTATAGAAGAATTGTTTCCTTAGCAACCAACATGTGCAACTTTTCATTCAGAAATGACACTGTTTTTAATCATGATTTTTCCTTTACTTCTTTATCTTTTAATTAAATGTTCTTTCGTTTTTAACATGCTACTATACTGTTGTATGCATGCAGTTATATGGTTCTCCATCTTAAATGTTAAGCCTGAGGACAAGATGACTTTGGGCCACTGAGCAACAGTCAGTCACCATCTTCTGACATCATCTCTGCCTCACGAGTAGCTTGATATTAAGAATGTGACAATTGTAGTTCCTCTCCTGAAAATCTCTGTGTGGTGGCTCTTGATGCTCTGTCACCAGCCCTCTCGGCTGCGATCCTTCCTGTGTTTTAGCACAGATCTTCTGGGGTTTACCCTGCTCTGTGTGCTGGACAGAGAGAAACATGCTATACATGCTGTTTGAACACCAATTTACTCAAAGTCAAAATGTAATGTTCTAATATAATGAAATAGTGAGTTCCTGATTTTTATTAGCTATGAGCCCAAATCATCAAAATGAAACATTCAAGACACAAATGGTCCTTTTTTTGAATGTTACAAGCTGGCTTATCAGTTCCATCATTCTTTGTCTTATCTCCAGGTTTACAGCTACTGGTGAACAGCAGCTCTTGTGTTGCTCGTGCAGCAAATCCACAAAAAGTCTCACGTGTTCTTTATACAAATTCAACTTAAATTACAAATATAATATTATATTTTGTCTATTACCCTGCAATGTGTTATACACTGAACTGATCTAAAGGCAATCTGTTAGGATGCCTGGGTCGTTGACCCAGTGTTTTGAGTTTATTATATTATTTATCATTTCTGGTCTTTGGTTTCTTTGTTAGAGTTCTGTCTTATGGTTTATGTCTCTGTGTAATCCTCAGTTGCTATATCCCCGTGTCCAGTCAGTGTCTGTGTCTGCCCTGGTCCCACGTCTCTGTTCCCTCTGTTGTAGTGCCTGCCTGTGAGTCTGTGTCTGTAAGCTCAGTCTGTGTTATGTTTCCTGTTTTACTTTGAAAGTCCGTGTCTTATGTAAATGAGTCTGGTTTTGCTTCCTTTGTCTCATTAGGCCTGATTTGCCCCAGCTGTGTTTCCATCCTGTTACCTATTCCCTGATTGCTCCCTCTGTGTATTTAACCCTTTAAAGCCGGTCAGAGCGGACACGCTCCATTTTGCGTAACTATTTTTAAATCCCGGTAGCACTGCAACCACGTAAGCTAGCGCAATAATATTTTTTTGCATATGAAACCGGAGGAGTTGTACTTACATCTTATGCCATCAGCTTGTCCTAGGTCACCGTTTCCTTCCACATATAGCTTTGCAAAAACTGCATAAAAAGCACTTGCAGCAGCAAAAACATAATATTCCAGAAACAGGCTTTGCCGATCCGATCAGCTGTTCATAATACTTCCTACGTCCATCAGCGCGAACTATCGCATGTCCGCCATGACCTGCCTGAAACCGGAAGTGATGTCATTTTGCGGAAATGTAGTTTTTTACCATCAAGGCCTCATGAGCCTATACTTGTTTTTAAAAGTTATGTTTGACTTTATGACTTTCTGTGTCGTTTCTGGGATGCTTAGGACTCATATTGCACAGCTGGAAATATTTTCTTTTGATGCATATGCTGCTTTTTTCAAATTTGCATTATAATATTTATTTTTTTCGTTTTTCCTGTAGTATATGAAAATTGGTGTATTTCAAAAATAAAACTATGAAGACACTTAAAATAAATTTCCTGTGGTGGAAAACTAGTTTGTGCAACTTCTTTTGTATTTACAGTTTTGAGGGATAAGCCTCTTAAATTTCTCTAACTAGAAATATATGTTAAAAAAACAAAAAAAACAAAACGATTTTACATTTTTTTGTAGTTTATTGCACTTTTTTGCAATTTATGTAATTACTATGCACTTAATGCATACATATTATTAAAATTTGGGCTATAGTGGTTGTATTGATGTATAGCAACTTGAAATGCTCCCAAAAATGGCTCCACAGCATGTAAAAGTATAAAATAAGCTCTGGCGGACTTGGTTCTATGGTAGGTCTTAAAGGGTTAAGCCCTGTGTTTCTCTGTGTCCGTGTTGCGATCTACCCTTATCTAGCTGTGTGTGTTCTGTCTGCGTAAGTGTATTTTGTATTCCTAGTTTTGTTGCCCCTGTAAGTTCAGCATTAAAGCTGTTTTGAGTTCACGTTCCGCCTCCGAGTGTCTGCACATTGGGTCCTCCTACTACCACTCCTGCCTGCACACAGCCTACACTTAACACAATCTATGTTACCGGGATTAAAATTTTCACAATCTAGGTTCCAGCACTAAAAGAAAATCATTACTGGACAATATGTGCCAGTTAGAAACACCACATTTGGACAAACCTCAGACATGATTGTTTTGATAACAATAAAATCTGTAGAAACACCAACCAAACCAAAATTATTTGATTTGCTTTACTCATTTTCACATCACATGCCGACAGTTATTGCATAAAACTGCACAGCTGAGGTCCACTGTGGGAGTGCAAATTTTGGCTTCCAGCTATTTATAGCCAGTGTTGGGTAAGTTACTTTAAAATAGTAACTGAGTTACATTACTAGTTACTTCTATCAAAAGTAACTCAGTTACTTCAAGTTACTCGTTACTTT
>NW_005187609.1:1033003-1038340 GCF_000239375.1 Pundamilia nyererei
TAACGCGTTCCTGATTTTGGCATAATAACTAGTTACCGTGCTCGTTACCACAATAATAACGTAGTTACTGTAACGCGTTACTTAATAACGCGTTAGTCCCAACACTGTTTATAGCATTGTTGAGACAACAGAGGGTAGTACATGAGATTTGTAATCAGTCCTAACTTCTCTGAGACACAAACTAGACATGTTTCCTAAGTTCATCAATGGCACAAAATCAAATTCTTCCTGACTGGCAGCGTTGGGGCCATCTTCATCTTCACAGCTGTTTCCACTAAAACCTTTAAATGAACTACAACTCAAAGCAGCTGAACCTCTGTCTAATGATGTAGCACTGCTCAGTGAACAATGCAAATAGACACACTCCTGGACCATGTTGTCTAGTATACAGGCACTGTGCAATAAACCATGGCTAGATCACCCTTAAAACGACAGGCTTTGCCTTCTGTAACATCTATCCTGAATCAGCTGCAAATAAATGTTTTAATAAGTAGCTTAAAAAATGTCACTCCTGCAGATCTTAACAATGTGTAACTCACCACAGAGATCAGGGGGGTGAAGTAACGCCAGCACAGCTTGAAGAATACCGATGGCCTGTGTCCTGTCATATCTTCAACTACATCGCACATCCGTTCAGCCCCTGAATGACGTACAAAACAATTCTTAAACTAAACTTTAATTCTTTAAAACTTTTACAAGTAAGAGCATGTATTGGAATTATGACAGTGAAACTAAAAGTAAATTTATCAAAAAGGATCCTTTTGCAGTTTCCCTTATGCAGTTTTGCTGTATGTTAAAGCAATTGTAGAGAAATGTATTGGTATAACATATTACATTATATCATATTATATTATATTACCTACCAAAGGACTTTATGTACAGTTAGGTCCAAAGGTTTTGGACAGTAACACGTTGTTTTATTTTGTGTTTTCCTCTGTATGCAAACACTGTGGACTGTAAGTCAAACAAGATGTGATTGAAGAAGTGCAAACTTAATTTAACTAATTTGAATTGACTCTTTAGGATTTGCTGCCATTTGTATACAAAGCCCAGTTACGTTCAAAGGTTCCAAAATACAACCCCCAAGTTGTCCAAAAAAGTTGGAAGTCTGTGTAAAATGGAAAAAAAGAATGCAATGATTCCTTATCATTCATTCATTCCTTGAGATTTTTACATGTGTTGAGGAAGTAACCTTGACTTTTCTCGTTTCCTTCAGTTCCTTGTCAACTTCTCACCTGGTTTTATTACAACCCCGGAAGATTATATGTTTGCACAGCTCCCTTAAATAAGGCAGCCTCTATTAAACCTATTTCACTCTGCCCTGCTAACATTGTGTGTCCTCTCTGACTCCCTGAGTATAAATCTGTGGAGCTGAGGATCTCCTCCTGTGCCCTTTCATTAACTCCCATTATTTACTGTTTAACCAATAGACCTTTAAAAACTGTCTGCTGCTCTTTGCTTCTGCTCACTGGGAATGTTATTTGTCTCATTATCACAAGTACAATAGTAAAAGCTTGATATCATAAGAGTCTGGGTGCTGAATTGGCCTGCATGCAGTTCAGACCTCTGACTTAATAAAAACATTTGGAGCATCATGAAATAAAAACTAACAAAGAAAGGCCACGACTGTAGAGACGCTACAATCCTCTATCAGCAGCAGTCCTCTAATAAAAGTGCAGCAGCTGCTCTCCTCAGTTTAAACATGTTTTCAGTATTCTGTTGTGAGTTAAATGTGGGCTTATGAGATTTTTTAGGTGCAAACTTTCTGGAACACTGTGTAAATAGAAAGAGACCAAATTGTGTTTCCTCACTTGAAATACTCCATTAGGTCTTTATTGCGGACAACATCAGTGGCTGTTTTTGGGTTTAGATGAGGTGACAAAATTGAGGAATATCCCATTTATTTACCTTGAGAAACTTTTGGGTTGCTCTCTTTGCTCAGTGTTGCAGCATTAGTCTAAATGTGAGCAGAGTACAGCCCTGCAACAGTTCATCCTGCTGCTTCTATCAGGAGCCACATCACCAACAAACACCAGTGACCCACTTCCACTGGCAGCCATACACCCCCTTCCATAACAATGCCTCATGAGTGTTGTTGCCTTGGTTAAATGTTGTGAAAACATTTTTCTTGTCTGTCAGTTACGCACGTTCTTTTGATCCAGTGAAAAAGGAAGACCGTTTATAATACTGGCTATACTTCTTAAACAGTTAATACAGTGCTTTTGTTAACCCCCTTGAGTTAAAGATGAAAATCTGCACTTCAATCACATCTTGATTGCTTGATTTAAAATCCACCAATATCACAAAAACTGCATCACTGTTCAAAAATATGTGGTCTTGACTATAACAGGCTCCTTGATGCAGTTCATGAGCCTTTAAAGGTTTGAAATAAGAATTATTAATAAACGTTTTCAGTACCAAAGCCTTCTTTAGGTTCTGTAAACGAACTACAGCTTTACATTGACCACACTGACATGACAGTGATATTTAATTTTTACTCTCACTCTCAAAATCAGAATATGTTTGTCCCCAAAAGAAAGATTCTCCTAAACTATAATTTAAAGCCAAAAACCTCAGTGAAGACTGAGGTGTTTAATTTAATGCTAACTCTGGTTACCTATTTACAATTTAAATCCAGCCCTTTGTGTATTTTCTGCCTCCTGATAACAAAGGCTAATAGCGAGGAATTCAGGACTTACCGAAGCCCCAGCCAACAGCCCCACATTGGAGCAGACCCACGAATAATATACACGCTCCATTAGCAGCATAGTGGTCGGTTAGCTGGAACAGATAGACTCCTCCCTGGACAACAGACCACAGTGACATAGTTTACATATACACTGAAAGGTGTATTTCGACTCCTATGTAAATCTGTTGCGTGTTAGCTGTCCTGTGCTGTACCTGAGTGGTGAGGGAGATCTGTATGATGAAGCAGACTAAGCAGAAGACTATGAGGAAGACTTCTCTGCGCCAAGGTCTGCGCATCTGTCCTGGGAACATGTCAATCACTGATGATGTTATAGTCTCCAAGCCTGTAAACTAGCACACACACACACAGGGTTGAAAAAAAAAAACATTATAAATGACAATGAAGGATGGTTTTTCTTCTTTATGGGTCAAGACAACAATGAAAGAGAATACAGTTTAGATCCACGGGCATGAGAGTAATGGTAATTTGGGGCTTTTAATCATTTCTTGAGCTTTTGTTTTTCCAGGATCGAATGATTGTACAGCATACATCTTTAATGACTTCAAAGATTCATTTTGGATTTTCTTTAATACACACTGAGTCAAAAGTATACATATACATACATCCCTACTAATATTTAGTGAAATGTCCCTTAGCATGTTGCACCATGTTCAGGTTCTTTTGCTCGCCATCAGCAAGCTTCTGTCATAATCCTGGCTGGATATTCAATCACTCTTCTTTTCTTCACACTTGTAAACACGAGGGCTTACTTTAGTAGTGGAAGAGAAATGACGAATGATACCAGAAGGTTTCAGGTGAAGGAGCCCTACATGCTTAAAAATGTCCACAAAAACGATGGTGTTTAACAAACACTCAGCTAATTACAGCACTGGGAAGCTGCTGAGCTCAGATGCATGGTAACAACATCTCAACAGAACACTACTGGTGTCTGAACTACAGGAGTCATATTGTGTCTGTATGGCACGTCCTAAACTCAGCTGTCATTCCTCTCAACCCTTTTACTACAGAAGGATTTCGGATTTGTATGGATACTGTCTGAACTGCATCGGAACAAGAAAAATTAAATACATGTGCATCCACTGTCACAAGCTCTGACAGTAAACCACCGTTCAGTTTGTATATTGTTGCATTATCAGTTCCGGACAAAATAATAAGAGAGAGACCAAAGTGTTTCATTTCTAAGGTTTTAGGTATCAGAACATAGGAAAAGTTATCCGGTGCTTGACGGGAATCGAAATAACATAAATACAACCTCAGATGAACGACACAGCATGAAACACAGTGTAATAATTTATATAACAAAAACTAAGTGGACCCCATAACAAGTTAGCCTTTGGAACATCTTTGGCAATTGAAGTAATTTTTTTTTACGTATGACTTTATTAGTCTCAGATCGTTGTGGACGAATTCTGGCCCAGTCTTTTTACAGCAGTGAGGTCAGCTCATTGAGGTTTACATTCATTTATGCAAAAGTGTCTTAAAGTCCAACCACTGGTTAGGGGCAAGGTGCTCCGTTTTGTTTTTGTTGAACTGATAATTACATGGTATAATCTCTAAAAATCTTGCTCATGATAATTTTAGATCCTGGTAAGGACCAGATAATATTGCCTGGTTCTGCCGGAGGTTTCTTCCTGTTAAAAGGGAGTTTTTCCTTCCCACTGTCGCCAAAGTGCTTGCTCATAGGGGATCATTCGATTGTTGGGTTTTTCTCTGTATGTATTATTGTAGGGCCTACCTTACAATATAAAGCGCCTTGAGGCGACTGTTGTTGTGATTTGGCACTTTATAAATAAAATTGAATTGAATTGACTTGAACAATTTTTTTGTGTCCTGATACATAAAACCTTTTTTAGACCCTTTGCCACATGTCTTCCTCTTTCTGCCTCCTTTCCTGTCAAGTCTTCACTGTACTTATCTAATCAAGCCAGAAAAGGGCCCTTTTTTAAAGTATCCATTTAGTTTACTATGACAACTAAATATGTAGGTAGAATAAGAGGGTGAGGAAAAAAAATCAAACAGGATTTTTAGGAGTTTCATAAGTCAGTGTGATGTTATGAAGTGCTCTTTAAGTGGTGTCATTATTCAAACAAGAAAATCCTGAGTAGCAAAGTATGAGCAGCGGTGACAAGTCTTGGTAAGTTAAACAAAAAGATTTTGGGGGAATAGCATGTGAGAGTTTTACCTTACCACTGTATCAATCCCCAACAAAATGAGCATTAAGAAGAAGCATGCTGCCCACAGCTGAGGAACTGGCATCATGGCTGCAGCCTGAGGAAATGCAATGAATGCCAGCCCAGGGCCTGGGAGCACATGAGAGTCATTCACATATCTGTCGCCTCTGTTTGACTTGTAGCATATCGTTTGCAACAAATTTGTGACAGTTAAGATAAAATACAAAATTTCTAAATACAAAAGCTTCTCCTACCTGATTCCACCACCATGTTAATAGGAATTCCCTGTTTATAGGCCATGAAGCCCAGAGCTGAGAAAACCGTGAACCCGGCAACAAAGCTGGTGGTACTATTCAGCGCACACAACCACAGACTGTCCCTGAGCGCGCGCACACACACACACACACACACACACACACACACACACACACACACACACACACACACACACACACA
>NW_005187609.1:1038398-1049709 GCF_000239375.1 Pundamilia nyererei
GTGTAGCAATCCATAAGCGTCTGTGAGCTGAGAAGCAGCTGCTGGAGAGGAATGTTGTCCCATTCTTGTCTGATACAGCATCCTTGCTGTTCAGCAATCCTGGCTCTGCTTTGTCCTGTTTTTATTTAGAGATGCTCTAAATGTTTTCAGCTGGTCAAAAGTGTGGACTGCAGGCAGGCCAGTTCTACTATCAAGCCATTGTGTTGGAATAGCAGCATTATGCAGTTTATTATTGCATTGCTGAAATATGCACAGTCTTCTCTGAAGAAGACTTGACCTGGACGGTAGCATGATATACACCTACATCTCATTTGTCTTTCTATGTACAACATGAACTGTATTGAAACCCAGATTCTGTGCAGCAAAGCATTTGCCGAAGATAACATTAAGTGCGGTGCTCATGTAGTGAACCACTGGCTCCGTTTATGGTCACTGGACTCTGGAGCAGTGCTACCATGTTCCAACAAACATCACTGCTGGGCTCGTCTTTTCTTCTTTCCAAAACCATTAGAATTTTGTCTCTAGCTTAAACATTAACTGAGTTACAGTCATTTGAAGAACGCTTGTGGAATGGGCCCGTCGGCAGCTTGTGGTACATGAATTAATGATCACATTATTTACTTGTAACAGTTGTTGTGTTTTCTGTTGTAGCTGCCCAGTGTGATCAAGCTCCCTGATGAAACACCATACGAGAAGAGGACCTGAGCACAAGCATCCATCCAGACCTGATTAAAGATTAGAAAACACGTAAAGTCATCAGTACTATATCATGCAGTCACAGAGATGTTATTACTTTGCAGCACAACCGATCGCAAGTAAAAGGTTGAACTTTCCAGGATTAAAGCATTATACAATAAAACAATAAAAGTCCTTTCACAAATGCCGTATCTCGAACAAGTTCGAAGGTTTCCCCACCTGAAGCTCTGCCAGACGAGAAGGATCTGGATACAGGTAGTAGACCACGCCCTCCCAGGCACCTGGCAGTGTCAATCCCCTGACCAGCAGGATGGCCAACATCACATAAGGGAAAACAGCTGTGAAATACACCACCTGAAAGCAGACAGAAATCATTTTGTTTGGCAGAATGAGGAAATATCCTGTAGTATTTCATTTTCCCGCTTGTATCAACATCATTTTTATTCATTTGTTGAGTCATTTGTTTTTTGTTTTTTCTGTTTCCATATATTAACTGTAGAGACCTGGAGTCTGCACACAGTTTCCAGTCTCCTAACTCCCTGTTTGTTTCCTTTTTTTGTATGATACTCTCAACAATAGCAATACACTATCTCAGTCTGCTTCAAAGTTCAAGAGCAATGACCACAATCTCCCAATATGTATGAACAGGAGCAAAGAGTGTGAATGTTAGAGAGAAATCACTTAGGATGTTTATCGATTACAGCAAGTCATCCAGGTCCTGAAGCAGCAAGCAGCCCCAGACCATCACACTAACACCGCCATGTTTAACTGTTGGTACGATGTTCTTTTAACCCCTTAGCAGTCCAATTAGTCCCCTAAACCATCCAATGTACAGTGGGCGGTACGTCCGACTGCTAACAGGTTAATGAAACGCTGTGTTAGTTTTATGTCACATGTAACAGAGTCAAACCTTTCAAACAGTTCAGCTTCTGTCTCATGAGTCCACAGAATATTTTCCCAAAAGTCAGTCACCAAGTTATTTTTTGGCAAATGAGCCTTTGTGTTCTTTTTGGTCAGCAGTGGTTTCTTCTTGGATTTCTCCCATGGATCCATCTCCCCCAGTCTCTTTCTTACTGTTGAATCATGAACTCTGACCTTAACTGAGACAAGTGAAGCCTGCAGTTTTTCAGATGTTTTTGTGGGTTCTTTTTTTTTGACCTCCCAAATGAGCCTTCATTGTGCTCTTGAGGTAATTTTGGATGGAAGGCAGCTCCTGGGAAGATTCACCACTGTTCCAAGTTTTCTCAGTATTCGGTTAATTGGTTTCACCATGGTAACTAAGGCCTTAGCAATGGCTTTGTAAACTTTTTCCAGACTTATAGATGTCAGTGTCTGTGAGCTCAGGTGTTTCTTAGATTGTGGCATGATGCGTTGGTTTTGGAGATTTTTTATAGTCTATGTCATTTTATCAAACAGGTGATTCATCGGGCGTGGGAATAATCAGAACGAGCGGGGAACAATAACTTTTCCACACAGGGCCAGGTAGGTTTGAAAGCTTTTTTCCCCTTTAATAAACGAAATAATCATTTATACACTGCATTTTCTATTTACTCTGGTTATCTTTGTCTAATAATAAGACTTGTTTGATGATCTGAAAGATTGATTTATTTATTGTTACCTCCATAGTCATGTCAATAATACCACCATTGACAAGAATAAAGGTGAACAAAAAGATGAAGCACCTGCTGAGGGACTAGATTCTGGATTTTGGGAGAGGAATGTCGTCCCGTTCTTGTCTTATACAGGAGTCTAGCTGCTCAGCATTCTTGAGTCCACTTTGTAATGTTTGTTTTTCTTTTGTGAGGAAATGTTTTTAGTCGGTGAAAGGTCTGGACTGCCGGCAGGCGAGTCCAACACCCAGGCTCTTCTGCTACAAAGTCATGCTGGTGTAGCAGATGCCACACACAGTTTAGTATTGTCTTGCTGCTCAGAACAATGCAGCGTCCATGTTTTCCAAAAAGAATTTCCGTTTAGAATTCGTCTGACCACAGAACAGTTTTCCACTTCTCTTCAGTCCATTTTAAATCAACTTTAACAGAGAGAAGATAACAGGGTGTCTGGATCATGTTCACAGTGCATTGTTTGACACGAAACACAACGGGCGTGTCAGGAGGTGGAGCAGGTCATCTACTAATTGGAAAATGGATGGTCTGATTCCCAGATACTCTGGTCTATATACAAGTATCCTTGCTACAGATATACCAATATCCTAGATACTGAACCCCAAGTTGCTCTCCGATAAGTTTATCAGTGTGAATATTAAATAGAAAGCACTTCTTTAAAAATGCTTGTATGTGAAAAAGGGATGTTGTATAAAGCACTCTGAGTGCTCAAATAGAGTAGAAAACGCTATATAGAAAACATTTACCACAATCCTAGAGAGTGAGAGGCCATGAAAGTGAAAATCTTCCACTCCTTGGGAGCGGAGGAGTACCAATGGCCAATTTATAAGAACAAGATGGTTTGAAACCTGTTACGATGTTGGTTTGGATACTGTGGCATTGACAAAAAGACAGGAGGACATCTGGACAACTCCCAGTGAAAATCGTACGAATGTATCTCAAATGGCTCTTCTCTGTTTTCTTCCTCTGACAAACTTTGCCCATTCTGCAGAAAATTTTCATAGTATAGGTTTTTCATCTTTACAGACCTTTCCTGCTGAGCGGACGCCTTTCCAGATGCTGAAGTAGCAGGCCACCCAGCAGGCCAGGAGGCAAAGCAGCACCTCCCATTTTACTGCACCAGGCTCCTCTATTCCTGCGGATATGGACAACACTTGTCTCCTGTGGAGAGTAAACAGAGATGGTTAGCTATGCATAAATATTTAACAAGAACATAGTGTAGTTCTGGTTAAATGAGCTGCAATGTAATGTGAAAAAAAGTAAAAATAGCTGACTCACTCCCAGAACTCTGAGACTGAAGATTTTGTGAGATTTCCCAGTTTCCAGTCTATTGTCGCGTTGCCACTGTGTACTGCAGTCTGGTTTGCAGAGGTGATGTCCACACATCTATCTGTGGACATCAGTTCAGAGATGTAATGGTTCGTTCCTCTGTTTGAATGTAACATTGGTGAATAAAAGAGTGATGGGTGTTTTTGAATCTGGACAAAACAACAAAAACCATATATTTGTTTGTTTCAAGACACTGGCTGCAACACAGCGCAAATATGTATTTATATTCACATCAAACTTAAGGAATCAATTACAAGTGATTGAAATGTAATGTGAAGTATCCACTTCAATCCATAAGTATTTGGACAGCGACAAAGTCTTTTGCCTTTGTACATGGCTGCTGTTAAATCAAACAAGATTGGAGGGCAGATTTTAAACTCTTCCCAAGAGATACTTTGACAAAAGTTCTGTAAGAGCTAGGCATCGAACCATCGGCCTTCTGACAACCTGCTCTTTCTCCACAGCAACAGCCACCCAAAAAACCCCTATAATCAGTGAATCAGTGCAACATTTAGTTGAATCTGAACAGAGGATATCTGGTGATGTCTATTTTGACCCTGCTGTCCTTGACAGTAATCAAAGTGTTTACAAGGTGTAAAGGTTTACGCCTTGTTGTAAACCCTCCAGGTTTACAGCATGGTGTGCCGGTGCATTCCTACTTTTTAAGAATGTATACGAGTGGGTCACTACTGAAGGTTAGGTTTGTTTGGGTTGCTCAGCCTAATGCTGGCCTCACTGACTTGTGTCAGCATCCCTTTTCTCGTTTTGAGAGTGCCAGTGAACAGCTACCAAACGCCAGTTCAACTCCTGGAATCAGTGCCAGAAACAATTAATGTGATTCTTCCGTTAAAACCTGTGAATTAAAGCTGAAAGTCTGCACTTTAATCGTGTCTTGACACTTTGATTTAAAATCCACAGTGGTGGTGTACAGAGGCTAAATTGTAGAAATACCAACCATTTAACAATGCACTGCTTAAGCAGCTATACATACATCACTCAGTCATAACATTATGGCCACCTGCCTGATACTGTTTTGGTTGCTCTTTTATTGTCAAGCAGCTCTGACCTGGAGTCCCCCTGATGGTGTGTTGTGGTATGTGCACCAAGATGTTAGCAACAGATCCTTTAAGTCCTCTAAGTAGCAAGATGATTTGGGTATTTTGGAGGGATTTTAGCAATTTAACACTTCAAACTCTTTGTTGTGCTCCTCAGACTGTTCCTGAGCCATTTTTTGCTTTGTGACAGGGCGCCTTATCCCGCTGAATGAGACCACAGCCATCAGGGAGTACTGTTTCCATCAAAGGCTGTATGGGGTCTGCAACACTGCTTGGGTAGGTGGTTCGTATCAAGGTCAAATGTTGTCAAAGATTCCCGAGGTAAGCGAGGCAGATGCACCTGGCCATCCACTTGATGTAAAAGAAATTGTAATTCATCAGACCATGCGACCTTCTACCATTGCTCTGTGGTCCAGTTCTAATGCAGACTTGTGCCCATTGTTGGTGCTTTAAGTGGTGGACAGGGGTCAGTATGGGCACCCAGACTGGTCTGCAGCTATGCAGCCTCATACACAACAAACTGTGATGCTCTGTGTTTTCTGACACCTTTCTGTGAGAACTAGAATTAACTTTTTGGGTGCAGTTTGACCTGCCAGCTTTCACTCCTCTCATGCATCAGTGAGCCTTGGCCACCTGTGATCCTGTCACTGATTCACTACTGTTCCTTTCCAGGCAGATTTTTTTTTCTGCTTCTAACATGTTTACTTTGAGGAAAAAATTCTGCACTTGCTCTTTAACATATCCCAGCATATGCCACGATGAAGAGATAATCAGTGTTATTCACTTTACCTGTCAGAGTATTATGCCTGATCAATGTTTAGCCTTAAATCAGCCCTCTAAAGCTGCCTGCACCATTCTGAGAGGATGCATTATGCTGACCCGATTAAAGTCCAATCTAACAGCTCAGTTTGCTAACACATTCAAACAGCATTGAAGCATTGAGACTTGTTCTGTGGTGAAAGGTATAGCTTGAGCATATAAATAGGCTAGCTGTTTTCCTAGCTGTAGAGTGTGGGAGGACATGTCAGAAAAAAAGGTGCCTGGAAAAATCATCTGACCTGTGTTCCAGGAATTGTTGCAGGTAGCCCAGGGCAGAGGGTCTCGGAAACAGTAAACAAGATAGAGAAGGGCCCAGGCCAAAACAATGCTGTAGACCCTGGAATATAGCTGGATCATGATGATAGAATAACCAGCTCCTGAAGAGAGAACGCATCCAAAAAACTAAATAAATAAATCAGTTTAAGCAGTAATATGACGGAGCACTGATATAGCTAAAAACAACAACAACATGTCAATGTTAAGCAAAATAATTAAGGAAAAATAAGAAGTAAATATGGCAGCTACATCTGCAAGTCGTAAGCCAGTGAAAGCAGGTTAAAAAATCTAAATGAAGCATATAGTATATAAATTATTGTTCAAAACCACTGTCACAAATATTTTTTGCTTATTACCACAGCCTGCAGAGAAAACTGGGACTAAGCCTCATTCTTTAAGAAGTAAATGTGTTACAGCATTCATCAGTTTTATTAAGACATGGCTGGTGTGGCTCAAAAAAACAAAACAAACAAACAAACTCTATTTTGCCTAAATTAACCCTAAGCTTCTTTTTGCTTTTAATATTTTTAATCTGAATTCCCATCACATACAGAACATTTTAAGATCCTCTGGATTTGTAAGTAAATATTTAAACAGAAATGATCTCATTACCCTGTGCCAGCGGGCAGAGCTTGGTCCAGCAGGTGATAGTGCCCTCCTGTGTGTACTGACCAATCACAGTTTCCAGGAGGAAGAGTGGCATGCCACACAGTACAGCAAAGAAAAGGTAAGGCAACAAGAAGGCACCTACACACACACGAACACATCAGAGACGATGAAAAAAGACAGATAACAAAAATCAAGGCAGTGCTGAAGGCAGTTAGCAAACTACTGGAGCTGCAAAACGGTGCAATGAAGAACAAAGTGCCCACGAAATTCAACAAGCTGTCCATTTCTGAGGCCTTAGAAACTGCCAGAAGGAGAATAAACTGTAGGCTGTACTCCACTGAACCATCCAAGGTGTACTCTCAGTGGTGAGGGAACAATATGAGAACAGCCCCACCGTGGCTGGAAATGGAGCAATGCTGTATGAGCATCTGGGAGAAGGACACAACCCATGACAACAATGCTCAGTGGCTAGTAGATCTAAGAGAAGACCACAGCAACCTCTCTGAACAGGGTCCAGTAAGTATCACAGTGGCAGACATCCAAGAACAGGTCTCCAGTATGAAGAGTTGGACAGCATCAGGCCCCGACATGATTCATATCTACTGGCTAAAAAAGCTGACTGCACTCCATGAGCGTATGGCAGCACAAATGAACCACCTGCTAACCCATGAGCAGACCCAGAATGGATGACTGAAGGCCGAACAGTCCGGGTCCCCAAGGACCTCCAGAAAGGACCTGTCCCAGCTAACTACCAGCCAATAACCTGCCTCAGTACCACATGGAAGCTCCTGCTAGCAGCTAAGATGAACAGGCGCATGGCTCAAGTTAATACTGAATGTGGAAAACTGCTTTTCATTTCTATTCTCAGACCACAGTGCTATCAAAAACGACTTCTATAGTCATTGTTGTTCAGTTCAAATCCTTTTGTGTTTTCTCTGCCTGTTTAAATCGGTTTGCCCTTCATATCTAGATTTTGTATCCTTAATCGATACAATTCTATATTTTTCAGTTTTATTGTGTTTGTGTTACCATATCTATTTTGTTGTTTACAGTGTTTCTTTTAATTGCCCATACCTTTTTCATGTCATTTTAAATACTATGGCTTTCTGCCATAAGGTCTTGTAAGTTTATATACATGAGAACAAGGAAATAAGTCTTTGGTGGGCAGGTAAATTTGAGGATTTTCCACACTAAATTTCGTACTGAAATAGCAAGCTACCCCTGTGCACTGAAGGTGGGAAAACATAAGGAGTAAAACGTTGAGACGATGCACACATTAGTGATAGAAACAGTAAATATGAGATTTCCAGCACAGCAAGCTGAGGCGCAACATTGTGACATCTTGATAAAAGATAACCGTGAAACACTCCAATGCTCGCAGGCTGGCTGAACTCACTCAGCCTCAAGGATAATTTATTAAAGTGATTCACCTTTGTCCAGGTGTGAAACTACTGAACGTGCTCTACTTTCACTGTTGCAGTAGTTCTTTACCCTCATAAGTGCACACTGCATGAGTATAAATGTAATGTACTTGGTAAAAGTCATTTTCAGCATTTACACAGATGTAACTGTCTTAAGACATCATATTATTATTGATGTTCATTATGTTACTCTGACCTAAATTTACTGCTTTTATATTGAAGTTTGTTCCCCAGTGGCAGGTAGCTCACACATCGGCCCTGACACTTTCCACATGACTGGGTAGCATTAGCAAATTATAACCAACAGCCTGTGTTGTTCATGTTTTTTGACCAAAGAAATAAATCATTTTCTCTTGTTTGTTGTAATTGGAGTGAAGATCTAAGATTGGTGTGATTGTTTTTTTAAGTGGGCTGGAGCACTGTTGACTTTGGGAATGGCTGATATAACACATTGATCTGGAGTTAATTTCAAATAATACACATTTTATTTGTTACCACAATATGAAGATTTTCTCTTCTTTCCTGCTCATTTATTCATTGTAGATATAAGAAAAGCACACGCAGGCAAACAGAGGGTTATGCTCATCTGTACATACTCACCTCCACCATTCTTGTAGCAAAGGTAAGGGAATCTCCACACATTGCCCAGGCCCACCACATTGCCAGCAGATGCCAGGATATATTCTCTTTTCTTACTCCAGTGTTCCCTCTTTTCCACATTGCTCTGCATGTCCATGTTTGCTTCTCAGTTCTCTGACAAGTACTGTCTGCACACACCCTTATTTATCTGTAGAGGCAGTACTGTCTGTTTAACCACTGAAGTTTGCAGCAGCCAATCAAATATGTGATAGTTCATAGTTTTCCTGTCTTTTAATCCACAGCTTAAAAAGCGACAGTGAAAGTTACTGATTAAAAATGTGTGTTAGTTACACAGTAACACAACATGGGACTATGGGGCTTTTTGATTTTGCCGGAGGTTTTAAAAACATTAAAACAACTCAGATACACCACTGCCAGTGCAAGGAGAGGATTTTAAGTCAGCAGGCCAATCACAACTTGAGCCGTAAAAACATTTTGGTATTTTTGAGATTTCTCCAAAGGGTGGATGGCCTCTCAGAGATGGGGTGAGAAGTTCAGTCATTTGCGAGGGACTCAGAGTAGAGCAACTACTTCTCCACATTGAAAAGAGTCAGCTGGGTTACAAGAACCCACAGTGGAACTGCTGATGCCACTGTGGAGGTCCAAAAAAATACCTCAGTCATAGATTTGGTCCAAGGACACATGCTTCATCAAGTAACACAAACTTTGCTTTGAGAGTCTAACTGGTCTTTTTCGTTTTTTTGTTTTTAGTGCTGACATAACATGTTGACAGATGATGTGGCATGCTTCAGATCATTACCTGTTTCTCTTCCATCATTCTGATACAAGTTCATTCTGGTTTCATCTGTCCCCAAAAAAAGGTTTTCCAAAACTGTGCAGGCCCCTTTTAGATGTTTCTGGCAAAGTAATCTGGCCTTCCTGTTCTTGAGCGTAACCGGTGTTTGTACCCTGCTGTAAACTGTACTTTCACTCATGAAACCATCTCTTAATTGTACATTTTAACAAAACATTTGCCTTGTCTAGAGTGTTCTTGATTGTTAATTGACAATAAAACGCACATGTGAAATATTTATCAGTAATAGCACAATATGCAATGAAATAGTTCCCATTTACAGAAAGAAAACTTAAAACAAGTTTTTAAAACCGTTGAAATAAAATTGTGAAAAAAAGGTAGTCTGCATTTTTGAATTACAGTTATATCAGGTACTTCTCCATACTAGTATTATAGAAAGCAGATTAGGGGCTGCACAGACCCAGTCTTGAGAAGACGACAAGAGTAGTGGCACATTGTGCTGCTTGCTGGGGAACAACACACCACCAAATCAAACGGAGCACTGCCCAATCTCACATAATCCAGTGTGTCTGTCAGGTAGTCACTGACATTTCCTGTAAATGACCTGTATGCTGTACACTATCCAGCAGTGACTGGACTGTGTTAAATGCACTGAAGAAATCAAAAAGGTTATTCTCAGTGATGTGATGGAAAGGATTCTGCCCCTCTCTCTGTGTCAAGCTGACTTGGCTGAATAGGATCCTACAAAAATATCACGTATTGTCTTTAAATAATTTGAACACACGAGATAGTCGACTGCAGAAGCGATCTTTTGGACAGAACGTTCTCATTGTGCTCTGTGACCACAGCGGGCAGATAACATTTCTATAAATGATTCTGTGCTTCTTATTCTTCCTTATCAAAAGCCGTGCACACTGCAGTTAGGCTCTGTATTGTTGCTTGACCCTGTCACAAAGGCAAGTTAAAACTTCACAAACACAACTTGTTTGTGTTGATCGATCGATTTCAGATTCACATAATCAGCTGTTACTATGCAGACAGGAGTAAGCTCTCTTCAACAGGTAAATAACTGCTTCATCCACTCCTAAATTTAGGGGATATATGAACTGCAGAGGGCTGAGAGAGGTTTCTATTAAACCTTCAGCTAGTTTTCCCAGCAACTTCATCACAAGTGAGGTAAAAGTTGAAGGGCTCATCTGTACAAGAGCCAGACAAGACGTTTCCCACAACCCTGGTAACTTCTCCTGCTTCAGATTCAGGGTCACAGACAGCTGGCTGGCACAAGCCCAGAGAACCGTGGGGTTTGATCAAAGTCTGCATGCAGCCTTACCCTCGTTCAGTCTGTCTCAACCTGGTCAATACTCATCTGTTGTTGGGCTGTGGAGTCAATGCATTAGTGGCATCTGTATACAGCATTACTATTACTTTAATAACTGTTTCAAAAACAGGAATAAATGAATTTCCTGTATGGAAAATAAAGTATCCGTCTTCTCATCATCATTGGTTGATATACTGTTAACTTTCTGTCCAGTATTAACAATAAAAGCACCAGAATACTGGCTTAGCAAGCATGCTGCTGTAGCATGCTTGCTAAGCCAGTATTCTGGTGTGAAGTAACGTGCTCAGCTGATGGTTCAGTGGTAATAATACCCAAAGAGTTCTGGATGCATCCCCACAATCAGCAGTTCAACATGCGGGCTCAGGATTGAGCCTCTTTTCAATCACAAAGAGTGAAATTCCACCTTTCTCTGGAGCACTCAGACCAACGTCTCCATCTGTCAAAAAGTTATAAGCCAAGTACTATCTGAAAGTATGAGTGCAGCCATATTTCAGTGATGCATGTAGTACTCCTCTCACAGTATCTGACAGTGAATAGGCAGTTTACCTCCTTATAGTTTAGCTGTAATCCTGCTGTCTGCTCTGAAGCTCAGTCCATGGAAAAATGTTGTCTGGTGTGACGAGTCTGCTGCTACATTTGAAATGAGTTCCTAATTAAAATTAACTAATTTAATTTCCCTGGCGGGTCGCGAAGGGTGGGAGTGCCTACTGGGGTCAGCGGGGGAGCTGGCCCCAGGGAGGGGTTACTTGCCC
>NW_005187609.1:1051538-1065013 GCF_000239375.1 Pundamilia nyererei
AAAAAAAAAAAAAATTTAATGAGAGAGATACAGATCCAGACACTTTCCAGTGGCTAACAGGCGTTAGCAGCTGGTTTGATTAAACCAACACTTTGTGTTTTTCTTTAAGCAGCAATACCAGTCCTGGCAAAAATGATGGAATCACATTTGGAGGAGGTCATTCAGCATTTTCACTTTGCTGCAAAGACACAAACCTTTTTAAACACCTCAGCTGAACTGAGCGTACCGAAAGCAAATATCCTTGTAATAATTATTGGTGCACTTCTTCTAGATCACATAGAAGATGACTGAGTGATGAAAACAATTAGATTTAGAAGGCAATTAGATGACCATGGGAGGCACTTTTCTCACTCCATCGATAGGAAGTACATTTGGGAGGAGGGCAGAAAAATGACTGTGCTGACCCAAATTAACTTTTTCATTTTTGTTGAGGACACTGGAAGAGTGACTCTTTGACTTCAAGGATAAATCTAGTATTGGCACGAGTGTGCACGTCACACGCACTCAGAAGTCATTTGATCCTTGGCTCGTGTGCCTTTAACTGTAAAACTAGCTAAATGTGAATTTGAAAACACTGCTGTGGTTTATTTAGTCATTTAGTCGGAGTGCAAGCACGGGCTGTCCTGTGACTTCATGGCCGTCTTTGCGGTACTCTGTGCAGGTGAGAGGTTTTTAAATCAACCAGAATCAGTGTCCCTGCTCTGTACCTGCAGAAAACACAATCAGTCTACCTGTAACTGAGTTCACTAGTAAGTGTTTTACTGTGCACATTAGTCAAGGATGCAGTGTATACTGGGATGGAAAGATTCACCTTTTCTGACACCCGACGTGTTAAAAGCGACAGAGACAAACCAGTCATCCTCGTCTGCACGTTCAAAAGCTCAGTGCAGTTTAAAAAGTAAGTCAGTGTTTATTATCACCAGTAAAAACATGACAGCACCACACTTAAAAAATTTTTTTCAAAATCATCTGGAAAACCTCACTTTAAGAAACATGTTCATCCTCAGATTTCCCAGATTCACTGGTGCATGCTTCAGTCTTTCTTCTGAGATACAGTTTAATTCCAACTTGGGAAAACAAGCAAATGCAGCTCAGAAGGGTCCATCCAAGGTCGTCATGAACAGTTGTAGAGAGGACGAGTGCAAAGACGCTCCCGACATTAGTAAACACTGTACACTGACAGAGCCAGTACAACATAGCAACGGCGGTGCAACTGTGTGCGCCACAAACCGTGTTCATTCATTTGTTGTGTTAGTTTGAGCACGGGGAAACACTGTACACTGATCACTCATTCACACACTCACGCACACGAACTCACTGTTGAAGATTAAAAGTCTTTAGGTGCTACAGAGAAAATACAGAGCAGTGTTTGAATGGCACTGAGCGTGTCTGCAGGACATACTCAACAAGGCCGCTGTGCTTCTCAGATTTCAAACCACGGAAAACTTGCTCAGCTGCACACATTCATTCATAATGTAATCATGTCATTGGAAATACAGAGGACTGCAAATGCACTCTGAAATGCTAATCAACCAGGTGTCCATCAGAGCTGAATCCAAGCCCAAAAAGTAGATCTTTGATGCTTATTTTCTTGGTGCTGAGTAAATCGCTTTGACGTCACAGCTCTGTACAGTCTGCCACACAGGCTGCTTGCTGTGCAGTCATGTCCACATCCTCTGGTGACGAGCTGCACTGCTGCAGAGGTGAATAAATAGATCGTGTGTGGAGAGCTGCTAATGCTGTGACATCAACGAGGACTTTTAGAAAGTAGCATGAGTAATTCAACTTCATTTTAGCAAATGATTCTTTACCACCGGATAATTCAGGCTAAACTCGGCCTGCGCTGCACCTGTTTCTGTATGAACTGGAAAATCTCTTACGAAAAAAAAAAAAAAAATGAACAAATAAAACCTAGCACTGCAAAAGCCAGAAACCTCCATCACATCATTGACTATTCAATACTGCAGTGAACATATTCTTTGCTTTCATTTCATTTTGCTGGACTTCTGAGGAAAATGACTTAAGTAAACATGGCAGCTCTTAGTTTGATTTCTTACTGGAATGGTTTGACTCATAAGACACTAAAGAAACACACGCACACACACAGTCCCTGTGTTTGTATGTCATCAGGAAGCACTGTAATTGTCTGTGTTCAGACCTGAGTGGTGCACTGTGGGGGGTTTTAACCACACCACTCACAATGTTTCAGAGTGTGTGACACGCTGCTTCGTCTTCAGAAAGCTTGGTCTGTGTGGCGCTTCGGCCACTCTCAGAGTTTCTCCTCCTGGAAGAAAAGAACAGAAATAAAACATGAAGGCAACAAAACTATTAACTTCATATTCAAGAAAACGTTAAAAAGTTGCCCATCAGTTTATGATTAGAGAAAAATATTCATCTGTGTGATATTTGCCACTACTGTGTTCTGCTGCTTTTAATGTGGTTCCATGTATACACAGACATTGCTGATGCTGCTATTATTATTATTATTATTATTATTATTATTATTATTATTATGGGAACCTCACCATCATTAACACCACCACCATAATGTTGTGTGGAGCCTGCTGGCTGGTGTCATTGTCATTCACAGCTGTTCAACGATTACACAGCATCATCTTAGATATATAACTGCTGTCATCACTCTTATTATGACCAGCAATGCAAACAATGATTTATTTGATAACAATCTAAATAAACTGCGCTTAGATTAACTCTCTACAACCCTGAGTGAAACAGTGCGACTGTAAACTGATGTGAGGGGCAGCGTCGACACCTGCAGGCAAAGAAGACAACAGCAGTGAGGCTGGAGCAGGACTGTGACCAAACTGCAGTGTGAACTGAAACATCACTCAGAGGCCTATACAGCCAACTGTATAAGTGATGGGTGGGAGATGGAGGGCAGATCAGTAGTGCTTTAATGGTCTGGGAAAAATCATGTGCCTCTAAACCTGAATAAGGCCAGGGAGATGGTGATCGAGGACAGCTATCCACTCCCCGTGTACGTCCCGAGAGGCTCAAGTGGAAAACTAACACAGAGGCTGGATACAAGAAAGGGATGAGCCGCCTCCGTTTCCTAACATCCTTCTACACGTGCAGCATAGTGTTGGCGATTTCCTGTCAGTGGGTTGTGGTGAGCACAGTGTCCTCTGCTGTGGTGTGCAGGGGCAGCAGCAGCATCAGAGCTGGTGAAACCAACAAGTGATCAGGATAATAAATGATGAGGAAGGCTGGCTCTGTGTTGGCTGTTATGGACCACAAACAGGACACACATCACCTCTAACACGCTGAATCAGTGCGGCTGCTATAAGGACAGATACAGGAAATCATTTCTCCCACATAACTCTATTAAAAAAAATGGACACGATTTTAATCTACAAATGTTTGTAATGTTTTGGTAACATTACATTTCCTGTTTACTTAGTTGATTTTTTAACAATATTAGTACTGCCACCATTATACTCTGGCCTGTGGCGCTTCTTCGCTTTGCTCATGTATGAAAATTCACACATGCGTGTTCATTTATCATAAATCTTTTTATCTTCATTACATCACTGTATTTAGTGAGAAAGCAAAACAGCTGCTCATAAACAGCAAAGAGATGAATAACAAAACACGGATTCATTGTATGACAAAATAGTCAGTTACTGTCACTTTGATCAGCACTTGTTCACACATGACATCATCACATTCCTGTCATCCCCAATAACTGAAAAATGTATTTACAAAAACGTACACATAATGTACACATAACACTGCAGTTTTTCTTTGTTTTTGTTCTTTTTAAATATATGTAACCTGTAAGTATTTGCGCGTCATAAAGTTTCTTCCAGACTGATTCAAGGTTGGGGAACATACATTGGTGCACTACAGTCGTTATCATTGTTTTCTATCTAACGCTCACACACTGAGCTCTTGCCCAAGGATTTGGCATGCAGACTGGAGCAGCCAGGGATTGAACCACCAACCTTCCAATTAGTAGATGATCTACCTCCTGAGCTGCAGCCACCACCAACATTCTTACAACATATAAAATAACATCTATGAGTTAGAGAGAGCAGGGCTCTGAACAGCTTCTCAGAATACTGACTTGTTGGAGTCTTTGACAGGGATCGTGGAAGAGGTTCCACCTTGGCGCTCCACTCCTGGGAGACCTCTGTGCTCAGGTGGGTAATGATAGAGCTGGAGCCCATGCAGAAACTGGAGCAACAGCAAAGTCTAAACCAGAGTCTGCTGTGTTATTACACTTCTGTGCTAAGCAGGGGTTTGAGCTTGAGGTTTGCTCAGAAATATGCCTGGTAGCACAGAACCTTAGGCTAAAGGTCAGCGATAATATTGGGACTTGGGTGAGGAAAGAAGCAGTGCTGTAAAATATGGAAGTTACATTTTTTTCTCTTCTTGTTTAAGGTCTATAGCCTGCAATATAAAGAAGCTCGAGGGGACAGTTGTTGTGAAGTGGCACCAACTAAATAAAACGCAATTGTATAAACTAATCACAACTTAGTGGTGAGTTGAACAGGGAAGGCTGCTAAACAGAACAGGTACCCAAGTGAATAACAGAGGTCCTGTCTGTGAGGTCTTTTTGGATTTCTCTTGCATACTGGGGGCAGTTGGGGACATGGGGTCCAAATGGCCATTTTCAGGACCTCCACTATCAAACCAGTGGGCAAGAGCTAAAGCCATATGATCATTTGTGCCTGTCGTGGTGGTAACCTACAGACCCACTAGTGGCCAGTGCCAGTGAAGGAATAAATGAGGCTGGTATGGGCTTCCCAGGCTTGGTAGACCTCAAGGGTCTCCTGAGGTAGCAGATGGGTGTTGGAGGACTGGCCTGTGGCTTTGGCAGCTGCAGAAGCAAAACCTGGGAAGAGGGACTTTCAGCTAGCCTGAAGGCAATTCAGGTTAGCTGTGGGAGGACTAAGTAACATTCTAGCGGTGAATAGTATGTTTATGACTGAAAAGCCCGAGTTGTGATAAAAACCACACACAGTGAAGAAGTTATGAAGTGTAACTTTGACGTTAACAAATGTGGATTGCTGTAACAGACAGTGACTTGTGTGGCATACTGAGACATTCCTCAACATACCTGGGATGAGTGTCTCCTGGTACCTCAGTTAGGCAGGCAGGTGTTTCCATGTGCTGACAAAGGCAGTGGGGATCAGTGAATAAGGTACAGTGGTGATGGAGTTCCAACTATCTGACGTGGGATCGTAACAGTCCAGAGTTTTACACCGCTGCGTCCCAAAATAACCTCCAACCACATAAAGCTTATTTCCCGAGGCCACGGCATGGCAGCTCATCCGTTTGGACGTCATGTCGCCCACTCGAGTCCACTGATTGGCTTCACAGTCAAAGCGATAAGCAGAGGCAGCTGTGAATTCTGTGTCGCCGCCCATGATAAAGATCTGGCTTCCCAAGACAGCAGCTGCCGTGTAGCGCCAGGGCTGAGGGCACTCGGCCGCGATGTTCCAGCGGTTTCCTACGGGGTCGTAACACTGGACCTACAAAATAGCAAGCAGGGAATTATACAGCTACAGTGCCATCGCCGACAGCACAACACTCACACTAAATGTAGTATTGTTCTTTTACATCTTTATTACACAATGACTGAAACAAAGAACAATAACTGGTCTTTCAAAGAAAAGTATAATCAATAAAATTCATACAGTATTGGTAGAGATGCTTCAGAGAGGCAGGTAAGTAACAAAGAGCACCAACCTTGGAGGCTTTGTCTCTGTGTATGGTGGTCCCCCCAAAAACAAAGAGTTTGAGTTTGGCAGAGACCACAGCAGCGTTACTGACGCCATCTCTTAGTGGAGCCATCATGGTCCATTTGTTATTGAGAGGGTCATACCGCTCCACCTGGTGAAGACGTTTGATACACTTAACACTTTAGTTTCATGTCCCTGTAAAGTTTGATCATAAAACAGTAAAATGCAAACTGAGCTGCTGGTCAAGCATCAGCGAAATCTCTGCACATGGTAAAGCTGTTCTTCACTCTTCTTGACAGACAGTCTTTAAACTTGGCAGGAGTGTTACGGACGACCTGCTATACACCTAACCCTGCGCTCCACCCTGCCCAATAAAACATGTTTACATTGCCTATAAAGCTTTATTTTAAACACCTGTCGAGGTGCAATTTTCTCTCTGTCATTTATTATTATAATTTAACTATTCTGTAAGACTTTAACAGAGAATGCACTTTTGTGCAAAGTACCACTTTCTGTAACTTCCTGCCAGTTCAAAGTCAATGCATATATGCTTTTGTGGCTGGCTATGAAATTTACAGAACAAATAAACTGTACATAAATATACGTAAATTGTCAAAAATAAATAAATTCTGCACTTGTCAGTTACAAATAAATAATTGTTTATTTGTGCTTTAGGTAGAAGTCATTGCTTTTCAGACCTGTTTCAGAGAGACAGATGGTGAAGCAGGGAAGACACCAGCTATGGCTGTATGCCCTCCAACAACATACAGACTGTTCTCCAGCTCAGCTGAACCATGGCCAAACCTGTGGAAGGGAAGCAGCATGTTGTGTGAACTTCTGTCAGTGATGGGTTTGCGATGGTGCACTTTGTAATGCAATCCACTATATGGCTAAAGTAAGTTTAAACACTTTTCTATACACAGCGTCTATCCACACAAACTATACTTCTACCAGTGGCACTTGAACTAATCTCAGTTGCATCCAAAACTCATTTTATCCTGCAGCTCCTTAGAAAGCCTTGGCATTTGCCACAGTTCATGACATATCTGCCATGTTTACAGTCATGCTAACACTTCTTAATCCTTTCAAACATAATAGGGTGAAGTGAATGAAACGTAGTCTGAAGCACAGATTCACAAAGATAAACGTTGCAGCAGGAAAAATTGCCTTCTAAGCGATTTCTGGTTCAGTGGCAAGAGCAACGTCTGTTTTGTGATAATTTCTTATTGTTAAACAATTGCCAAGTACAATATATAGAACTCTAGAATCTCACTTTGCTTTGGGCAACACATTTAGACCAATAAATGTCCATTTACACTGCAAATTTAACTGCAAAACTACCCTAGAAATTGGACAGTACTACTACATTGCCGTTTGCTCTGATCCAGCATTTCCTATAAAGCAACAAACAGCATACCTGGCTATTAGCATGGGTGCTCCTTTAGACCACTCTTCATGGACAGTGTCATAGATCCAGACGTCTTTAGACACTCCATTCTCTGATCCTCGACCTCCTGTCACATAAACCTTACAACCAATGGCGCAGGCACTGAACTCCTTTCTAGGGCTGGGAAGGTCTGCCTTCGGTATGATCTCCTTGGCTTTATGATCAACCTATAGATTTGACATAAATATGTGAACATCAGAAGTGGCCCAGTTGTTGCAGTCAACATAAAATGAGACAGAGGATGAGAAATACATAAAGATGAACTGGTGAATTAAATAAAGCGGAGTTAAAATTCACTCTGAATTTGTTTCCATGTTCACAAAGGACACGAAGACGGGGTTGTGTCGATGTATTATGAGGTTAATCCTCATGACTCACCAATCAATGGAATTTTTATGTCATTTCCCCACTGATATATTAAATTAGTATTAGTCATTGTGCTGAGATTAAACTCAATCAGCAAGGAGAGTTTTGGTTGTGAAAACCCGACTGTGTCGGGGTTGAGATGGAGAAGATCACAGCAGAGACAGGAGAGATGTTTTACACAGGAGAACAATTAAATACTGGAGGAATTAGTAGATCTATAGGTGTAAGCTTAAAATGAAAGAGCCGTTAAATGTCATGTTAATAACATAGCAGTTCAACTCACATCAGCCTGAGAGAAGTGACACTGACAGTGCATTACATGAAATCACACCACACAAGCAGAAAGGTCCTTTTACCTGATATATCTTGTCACACATGAAGGTTTGGCCTCCGAGTATAAGTAGCGTATGTCCTGCCTTGCGTGGTCGGGCACAAGGACTCGTCACTACTCCATCATTCTGAAGGATTTTCTTCTTACACTGCATTGCCTCTTCTACTATGGACCTGCAGGACAGTCAGCACATCAGCTGATCCTTACTGAAAGCGTGGCGAGTCTGTCAAAACCACAGCTGCTAGCGGATTTCTGTTTAAATTCACACTCCTATAATTTCTCAAGAATATGTTAATAATATTTGAAAAATATAAATAGTAACAATAACAAAAAAAAGATAACACAAAAGGAAACTGAACTGATACATGGGAATCGATATCCAAGCAAGTCTTGTCATGGAGTCCGACATGATCTGCTCTGTGGTTTCATGTAAGTGATACTGACATGTTTTGTTTTTGCTTGATCGATGTAGAAGCCTGTATGCAGACAGGTTGTGATACCTGGAATCACCCTGCAGGACATCCGTTTCATGCTCTGCATCAGAACTATATTAAACTGTATCGCCCCATCAAATACAGTTTGAATGAATAACTAAATAAAAGCAGGAATCGGTGACATTCTTGGTTCATTCTAAGGTAGAGTATTTGCTGTCACTTTTGAGAAACACCATTTTTGATTGAAGCTGGGTTCAGCTGGTCCATGGCACCAGCTCACAGGGTGTCACAGATCTGTGATGATCGAGTCACAGTCACAGCGAAGCTGCTCGGGCTCAGCTGTGTAATATCTTTCAAAAAAGATTTTGGCTTGGACTTGAAGACATTTCAGAAAATTTGTATTCAAGTGATGGAAAAGTAATATCATTTTAAAACTGTGCACGAACCCGGTTTTAAGATTGGGCTTCAAACTCTGTTTCTGATAGAGCCAACGATTAGGGCAGGATCAACGGACCCTGGGAAGATGCTTTAGCTACACTGCTGAGGGACTCCCCATGATGTAGTCTACCTCCTTTCACTCCTTTCCTCTACTCACTTGTGTGTATGCCACTATTGCATTAATTGTTATTAACCATCGTCTTCTCTCTTCCATTCATTTTTTGTGGTCGGCTCCTCTTTTACATCTTTATTACCTTTTAAGCCTAAGAAACTTCTTGGCCTGTAACACTTTTCACTCAATCAGACCCACCTCATATGAAAAGCTAGTATTGAATGCGAAAGCTTAAATGTGAGATGAAACAAAGAGAAGACACAAAGTTTACATGGTCTTGGTCTTATGAGCCTACCTGCTCCTCTTGTCAGCCATAATCAGCTCCTCACAGGCTACAGCCTCCAGCAGACACTCCGAGGGCAGCAGAGCCAACCTTATGCCTGTCAGCAGCTCTGGCAAATGAAGACGCCGACCCTCCAAGTCGTATCGAACCCACCGCATCACAGAGTTAAACACAACCTGCCATGAGTCGAATTACCAGCCAACATCAATTTATGGCTTCCAACACTGTACGAGGAGCATTCTGCGGTTTGGTTGGTATTTGGATGAAAAATCACTTCCAAACACAAATCAGTACGCTCTGAAAAAACACGCCACAGACACAGGAGAGTCCCCGCGAGTGACGACACTCACCTGTTCATCTTCTATCTCCAGCTCGTCACTCAGAATCAGCTCCAGCAGCTGGTCTTTGGACAGACTGTAGAAATCCTCAGACTCTCTCACCTGAAAGCACAAATACTTATGTTATATGCAACATACACGCTCTCTCACACAAACACACACTTTATTCAAAAAAGGAAACTTTCCTTTGTTGAATAAAGTAAAACCTTTTAAGCCTTCGTTTCCATTTTGATCATTCTGGTTTATAGTGCATGAAAACCACAAATCCTCCATCTCTGTCGTGGTCTCCGTGCCTGCCCGGCCGGCCCCACGAGGCTTCATGTGTTGTTTGGTTCTCTCTCTCCCTCTCTGCCTGGGCGGAGCTCACTGTGGGCTCCGCCCTTGGCCCTCACACCTGACAACAATCAGCTGTCATCACCTAGGAGCAATATTTGAGGCTGGAACACAGATCCTCTCGTCGCTGGATGATTGCACGTTAGTGATTCTCCCAGCTCCTGTGAACCTGTGCTTTGTGAGTGACTTCCCTTTCTTCTGCTACAGAGACTTTCCTCCCTGCCGTGTGAACGTGTGAGTTTGGGCAAGAAGACGTGAGCGAGTGTGAGAGAGCTTCCCCGTGATTCCCTGGATTTCCCTTCACTGTATACATCGTGCACTAGTGCTGTAAATAAACTGCTTTTGGAGACGTCTAACCGCTCTGCGCTTGAGTTCCTACTACCTGATTGTGACAATCTCAGATTATTAAAATATTCCACAGGATCAATCCCCCCACAAATCTGAAACATATGTTCATTTGTTCACTCAGTATTTTTTAATAAACTTAGAGAAAACAAGAATAGTCATCTTTACCGTCTCATAGTGCACCAGACACATCCTCCACGACAGCTCGTACAGCCTTTTACACTGATGAGCATCTGATAACAGCATCATTCCCAAGCAGTTGGACGCGTGCAGGTTTTTTTCTAAGAACTCTGCTGCTGCATCCCGAATATCGTGGAACTGCAGCATGTCGCCAGCCTCCAACAACGACTCTGCGTTCTCCTCATTTATGATCACTCGGGAAGAGTAGGCAAAGTCCAACAGAAGCTCCAGGACCTAGCCAAGTAGGCCATTGGAAAATTAGCCATGCACATTACAGGACATATAACAGCGTGATACACTGCCTAAGACCAAAACACACTAAACGTGGGCACGTGTACTGGTGAATTTTAAGAGATCAAAGAATGGAAGAAAAGAGGAAGCAGGCAGTTTGTATTGTGGCTGTTTGCATATGTGTGCTATACATGCAGCATTTAATGCGAGCCTGCAACCTCAGCCAGGTCTCCATTGGAAAAGACACTTTGATCCTAGTTAGAAATCTTCCTAAACTAAATCCTAATAAATTGGAGTAACAATAATTTTTCAGTGTCACCTGAGCCAAATCGGCTTCAGATTGTCCTTGTAATTCATTACCTAAACAGGATGACAGCCGATACCTGACAGCTGAAGGACATGCCTCCCATTCCACTTTTAGAAACTAAAAACAAGTAAACCTGCAGTCTGAGAGCAAAGCTCTGCTGGGATATCAGGATACTATAAGGTCTGTGACACATGATGAACCCCGATCACTTCCTCTTGCAAAATTGGTTTGCAAGAGGAAGAAATTTAATGTGAATTCTGGACTTGAGGAGCCAGTGAAGACCAGCTAATATGGGAGACAGACGATCCCTCCTTCTCATCCCCGCGCCACTAAAAGCTTTCAGAGCAGCCCAGTAGTAAGGAATGAGCCAGTCCACAGTGAGGTGGCAGAAGAGGTTATGAGATCCCTCATGATTCTGACCATGTTGTGCAGATGAAAGCCTGCTGTCCTTCTGATTTCTTTAATGTGAGAGAAAAAGGACCTGCTATGAAGTGGTTCAACCCTCTCTGTCCTCAACTCTTTACATGTATATTTCTTTTCACTTATATTTCCTGTCCTCTGAAGATTAAACTTTAAGGCATACAAAATGAAATAGCATCAGACTTCAGGTTCATTTTATTGGATGCAGCTCAGGAGGTAGGGCAAGTTATCTACTAAGTGGGAAGTTGGTGGCTCGATCCCTGGCTCCTCCAGTCTGTGTGCTAAATATCCTTGGGCATGGTACTAACCCCAAGTTGCTCTCAGATGCATCCATCACAGTATGAATGTGGGTGAATGTTAGATAGAAAGCACTTGTGCAGGAAAAGCAGAGAAAAATAGTGTTTGTGTGAATGGGTGAATGAGGCAAGTGCTTTGAGTGCTGAGGTAGAGCTATATAAGATTATATATAGATATGTTTGTTTGTTTTTTTAATGAAAAGAACAAAAAACAAGGAGCCACCAGAACACGCTAACCTGACTGTTCAAAGAGAAATTCAGAGTAGTACCTCGGGGTGTATACTGTCTCTGAAATTGACGTCAGTGTCCAGGCTTTCTCGCAGCCCTCCGCTAAACATGGCTTCAAAGTAACGACTACATGCTGCCAGGACAGCCCTGCAGAACACGAAAGCAGATGAGCCAGAGTGAAAGTCACAAGTTAGAAAACAAACAAAAGGGGTCATCGAAAAAGACACTGCCAGCGTGAGTTTACCTGTGGCATGGGAAAGAGCGATCGCCGGCCCACAGAGTGACATCAGTAAACATGCATTGTTTTCTCATGGTGTTCAAATGAGTCAGGACACTGTCGGGATGTGAAGGCTTGTGGAACAATGAGATGTTCATGGAGCCTGTGCTAGTGCGGGATTTCCGATTTTCGTGAACAGTCACCGACATGGCAGCTTTGCTTGGTACCTACAGCACTCTCTCCTATACTGCAATAAAAACAGGGGGAGACAAAGGAAAATACTGTCACACTGTAGACACAGCTGGGATTAGCAGTGTAGATGCGTGTATGCAAGTGGTCACAGTTCTGTGCACAATACACAAGAACTAAAGATCTAACCATAACATCACATTTCTTACAACACTGTTCACATAATGGTACACTGTACTGCCAAAGTATTCACTCACCCATCCAACTTTCAATCACTTTCAGGGCCACAGACTATTTCTACAAACATTTGTGAAAGAATGGCTCACGCTCAGGGAATTCCAGCGTGGTACCGTGATAGGATGCCACCTGTGCAACAAGTCCAGTCATGAAATTTCCTTGCTACTGAATACTCCAGAGTCAGCTGTTAGTGGTGTTATAACAAAGCAAGGTCCATAAAGACATGAGTTTGATGTGGAAGAACTTGACTGGCCTGCACAGAGCCCTGACCTCAACAACAGAACAGCTTTGGGATGAATTAGGGTGGAGACTGTGAGCCAGACCTTCTCGTCCTCATCAGTAGCTCACAAAGGTGTTTCTGGTAGAATAGTCAAATATTCCCATAAACACAGTGCAAAGCTGTGAGGCTTCCCAGAAGAGTGGGAGCTGTTATAGCTGCAGAGGGTGGGCCGCCATCATGTTAAACCCTGTGGATTAAGAATGGGATGTGACTCAAGTTCATATGCGTGTGAAGGCAGACAAACAAATACCTTTGGCAACACAGTGTATCTGTGCCCTGAATGAGTTCCTCTGAGTGCACTCCAGGATCCCAGAGCATTGAGGAAATGTTCCAAACTGTCTCTTAAGTTTGAAAGGATAGGCTCATGGGACCAGTATGGGGAACTATTAAAACATGTTTAATAAAATGCACTTATGCACAAGTGACAGCTGCAGATGAGCAGCACTCTGAGATATCTGGAAGGTAACAAAACATGTTGAGGTGTGTTCTTTGACAGACAGACAGAGTGCTCCTAGACTGGCTTGATTTTTTCTTTTTCATTTTTATTTATTTCTTATATGGACCATGTACAAAATGCATTAATAGAATAAAGAACACACACACACACACACACACACACACACACACACACACACACACACACACACACACACACACACACACACGTGGTGCAGGTGTTCTTCTGCCATTGCTCACCGTGCTGCCAAGAGACACACAAATACACATTTAGACCATCTCCAAACCCACACACACAC
>NW_005187609.1:1065033-1093676 GCF_000239375.1 Pundamilia nyererei
ACACACACACACACACACACACACACACACACACACACACAGGTTTATGCCCCACAATATTTTCAGGGACGGGCCTTTAAGGTGTTGCAGATAAATACAACAAAATAAAACCAGTAGAAGAAGAAGATTTATTCATAACACACGGGAAAAGACCCAGGAAAGGTAACAATAAAAACCGATAGAAACCCTGAAAACCATAAATTTCCCACCCGAGCCTCAACTCTTGCGGCCCGGTACCAAACGCCTCACGGACCGGTACCAGTCCATTGCCCGGGGGTTGGGGACCGCTGTCCTAGAGTGAGGCACGAATGTGACGTGACAATGGTCAAAGTGAACAATGAAAGCACAAACTGCATTGTCTTTTTTGCCTTTGGGCAACACATTTTAGATTGTGGCGGTCACTCCTCCTTAGGGATGGTGTTAGCCATCCCCGTCAGCCAATCCAGAGGCACTGCACCACATCACATCAGTATTTCAACATCCAGGGCCTTAATTAATCTCAGGACAAACCTCCTCCACCCTGGAGACCCGGCTAACAAGGAGCTGTTAAACTACTACCAACTAATACATAACGGGCGAGTTATCCACCTCATCAGTCACCTGATGATTTGCCAGAGCTGCTTTTGAGGGATTCTGTTCTGTTGGAGGTGGGAATAGAAGATCCTCTGTCAGATATTTCCAGCACTTCCTCATTATACATTATGCCTGTCCAGTATCCTCCTCAACCACCTGCTCCAACTCACTGACAGCTCAGCTCCTCTCTTCACCCGATTACAAAACTGGACCTGCAACCTATAGTGTCCTGGTGCCATGTACACTTATATTCTCTCCCTCCTTCAGGTCACACTGTTGTAGCCCACATTAGTGTCTCCCAGTAGAGCAATGGACATGACACCCTGGGTTACTCTAAACACCTAATGAAGTAAGACTCAATAAATAGAACACAATATTTCCTCTTCAATTTCACTGCAGACTGATAAACAACCAAGCGCTAAAGATGGTCTTATTACAGTGGTGCTGTGTTAGCCAGTCACAGGAAAATAGGTAGACAGCCCAGACTGGAAGGAATGCTGGGTCAGCATCCCCATTGCTGCTTGTGTGTGCGTGTGTGTCTACATTTGCTGACACAGAGTTTTAGAGTAAAGTCATACCCCTTCAGTGACAGGGTGTGTGCATGCAGACTTGACCAGTGTGTGCTGTGAATGAACAAAGGATGGAAATGCTAGCACATTCAAACAAAGCATGTTGTGGACAACACAGCAGCGCAGCACAGCTCTCTCACACACACACGTGAGCTTCTGTGTTGTCATCTCTCCCCTTGGGAGGGCCGCAGTAATTAGGGCCGTTTCTGACACACCTTCCAAGGGGATGATGGCGGATTCTGACTTGGTTTTAGGATTTGAGGTTACAAGATTTTTTTCTGACTCAGAGCGGGGCTTTGAGAGATGATTATACATTTAGCTGTCATCAGTCAACATACAGTAAAGGCAATTCATCTTTGTTACCCTATATGGCACACATAGCTGTATTTATTTGTGGTTTCTGATTATTCCACTGATAAAGTTTTTAAAGAATCCCTGTTATACGAAGGAATATTAGAGCCATAATAAGAAAAAAAATATATATTATTGTTACTTTCAAGATTAAACCTAAAGTAATATTTGAGAACAAAGTTGAAATATGGAGATTACAGTCGTTTCAAACGTGCTCGAGGCTGTAAGCATCTGTATCGTTGCATCTGTCCAATGCAGCCATTTCATTTTGGACAAATCCGACCAACTCCTCCACGTTTGTGTGGGGTTTTTTTCCCCACCTTCTGACCAGATGCAGCTTTCTGCACCTTCTCGTCCTTATACGCATCACCACGCTGTGTTTATGTGCTAAAACAGAAATAAGTTCAGATCAAGTTCAAGTTGCTCATGCTTATAGCTTCATGCAGTAGGGAAGGTGTATGTTGTAGACTAAGACACAAGAAGATATCTATTCAAGCTGTCTCACTAACTTATCTACACAGGGTGTTTTCTGTGGCAGATGTTTGACTCAAAACAACTTTAATCTAAACATTTTGTCTTTATTCTAAGAATAAACACTATTTTTTTTTCTTAATACGGCCCTAATACTGCATTGTACTATCAACAACAGGACTAACAGGTAGATGTTTTCTTTGGCGTTGTTTAAAACAAAGCAGTAAAATACCGTAGTTAGAGCTGAGGCTTCAGCGGTGGTGATAATAATGATTATGTTGATCAGTACTGAGATTAGTTATTGGATCAGGATTGTTTTTGATCTTAGTGAGGTAAAAGGACACTGCTGCCTTCCTGTTAACTTACAAATCCTTGCATAAAAATTAACTGGTCCTCTTTATTCACCCAAATTCAGTGCATCTCTTAGAAGGCTTCTTTCACTCCATGCCATCCGTACCTGCATGATGGATGTAAAGCTTTATCCGAGCTCATGTTTGGTGAGTCACCTTAGCAACCACTGCATTGTTTGGCTTTCATCATACCGCATTTTGTGACGCTCTGCAGTGCAGAGCTCGTGGTCTTCTGCTGTGGCAGACATAAGACTTTTGTTTGACAGTCTGTGATATGGAGCACCTCACTGCAGTCAGGTGCACTCAGGTAACCTCAGGCTCCGCAGTGCAGGAAAGCGCTGTGACTGACACATAAAGCTGTGTTCTGCTGGCAGAGCGTGCATAGCCAACACCCCTCGATCACATTCATTAATTATTTGAACATAAAAATCATGATTGAAATTTAAATTTTATCAACTTTGCAGCCTGAGATAATGGTTAGAAGGAAGAATGTATTAAAACAAAAATGAATGTGCACTCACCAACTGCCTAGGGATCTGCCAGAGTAATGCAAGCTTGGCGGCCTGCTCAGCCCGAGTCAACCACCTGTCGAGGAAGGGAGGGAGGGGTTAACTGATTGTTTGTCGACGCCACTCTTACCTTAATCACCAGTTTCAAACATATACACAATGAGCCACAGTACTTGTGCAACATTATCAACTATAAATCCTTTTTGATAGTACATTTGGTGATACATATATATTGCAATCGGAGGGAAGGAGTTTTCTTAACAAAGCAGCTATATGTTAATATTACATTAACACTCAGTTATGGAAACTCAGAGTTTATTAAACAGAACAAGCAATTCTTGGACCATAATCTTCTGTAAATGACTGAACCATGGGGGGCTGCTGTGGTTGTTCTTTTCTGTTCAACTTTTCACCCCATCTTTACTTGACCTTCACCAGAGGAGGCAGGGCGCTCGCTCTATGTCCATCTTTGAGAGATGAGGGAGAGCAAAATATACGTACAGTGTGATTGGTTCTCATCTTCTTAAGTGGTGTACCAGAAAAAGAACGATGCACTAGCTGTAGAGCAGCTGCAGCCAACTGTTAATGCATTTCAGACAATAGGTGGAGGTCCCGCTACTGCACGCTCATTAAAAACAGATGCATGCTGGTATTTACGTGTTACTGCTGGTACATGAAGCAGTGGTGAGTGTATGTTTGGGCAGATGGATCCTTACAGTGTGAAGTGCAGTTTTTATAAGTGCAGAAGGTTTTTGCAGGGGCTCCAGCGTGGATGGGTGAAAGGGTTTTTGTGCACAGGCGCAGTGTGCTGAATGTGGGTCGGTGTGTCCAGATTAGCTGAGTTTCTTGGACACATAAAGGCAGTATTGAATCCAGGCAACAGCATGTGTGCCCAACAGAAGGCTCATACCAACTCCACATCCAAACAGCTCACCACACACACACACGCTGTTACACACACAGTGTTACAGCACGCACACACGCATCGTTCACCAGTGGAATATCAACACAGAGGCTGAATAGATGGAGTGCTTTAAAGAGAGCAGCAGTCAGTAGGCCTGAGCTTGTTTACCCATAACTAACATAGCTGAATCTGTTGCCCTGAGCCGCTCTGTGTGTCTGTCTGATTGAGCAAGTGATTCACTAACAAGTAGCCCTCTCCTGGGGGCCGGGTCCATGTTATTTCTAGGTTATTAAAATTCCCATTTACCCACCTGGACAGCTAAGTAAAAAGCACACGTCCATGCCTGCTATGAGTTAAGACAATCAAAGGTTTCCTTCTGCACTGCAGCCAAGCTTGGCTTTGTTAGTAACTGTGTGTTAAATGGCTTTGACATATAAGCACAACCTACTAAACAACTTACCAAAAACTTCAATGTGCTTAGTGAGTAAATACTGACTGACATCCACATCAGCATGGCCCACCCAGAATTGTTATGTGCAAGAAACTGAAGAAGAAATTAGAAGCCAAAGGTTTCAAAAAGTTTTTCTTAGAACAAAAAGGAAGTAATTACGTCTCAGATGATTTAGAGACAAAGGATAAAAGGGAGAGAGCTGCTCAGCTGTAAGACGCAAGCTACAAACTCTGAGAAAAAGAAACTCTTTAGGTCAAATTTATTGAACTTTACGTTTTTTAAATATCCAAATAATTTTCTAGAAAATCAATTGTGAGGTGAGGAACCATTCCTTCTCTCCTTTCAGCTCCTCCATCTTCCTCCTCCCTACCTACTATCCTCTGTCACAACAACCCTCTGCACATCCTCCTCCACTAAATCCACGAACCACCTCTGAGGTCTTCCTCTTGCCTGGCAGCTCCATCTTCATCATCCTCTGTCTAATAGATCTACTCTCCCTCACCTCTGTCTCAAACTCTGTCTCTAAGGTCAAAGAGACAAATACAACGTTTCAGAGTGTTGTCTGATACAGCCGCTTAACTCTCACAGGCTAATCAATAAAAACAGATCACATATCACAAATTATACCAATCAAATACATGAAACATAAACCAAGTCTTCACATGCGCACTCACATCTTTCATGCTGACTCTGTTTGCTGACCCTGGTGCCTGACATGGACCTGCTAACATTAAAGATGTGTGCAGCTCAGCCTGCTTCAATCATTTATCACAAGTTAAATAATTGAGCAACAGTGTTGCATAATCGGAGAATAGTTACAAAAGACAAACGTGGTCCTGAGAGAGTGTGGCAGAGCTGCTGTAGCTTCCGAGAAACAAAGAGCTCCCTGACAGAGGACGAAAACTTTCACTTTAGTCCAGCAGGATCTGAGGCCACGGAGTTAGTTAGCCGTCAGTGAACGTGCCCCCAGTGGGCCACCAGCTCCAGGCTGTGGATGTGCTTAGGCCGGTTCCTGCCTGTGGGGCAGCCGAACATGCACTTCCATAGACCTGTCCGGAATTTCAAATGGGAAAAATCGCGTTCCGCTGGAATGGCACTGGACCAAATGGCTTCCATTTAGCTTTGCTATGCACCAACTTGGGTGCTGTTGAGAACCTTTGCGAGCAGCCTACACTTGTCTTAAAGCTTGTCGTTCACATGACACAGACACTTCGAGTCCGTACGAATTCGCAAGCTGACCGTACACAGCTCTGCCGCTGAAGCACTGACGCTAATGTGAGAACAATAACTGACAAAGCTCCACTCACTCCACGGTCTGGCTCCCACAGCAGTGCCAGAGGGAAGCTCTGCTACTCACGTTCACGTCAGCTGCAGGTTAAATCCACGCAGTGTAAAGTTTCATGTCTCCGCTCACGAACAAACATCACACTCCCTTCACAGCAGCTCAACTACCTCTCCCTGTTCTCCTTCTTCTTCGGTAGCTTGGCCCGATGCCTGTCTCACTGGCTGTGGAAGAAAGCCTTCACACTGCAGCGGAACCAACAACCAATGACTTTGGACTGACTCGTTGCTGGCGTTACTAACACCAATCCTCAGCCTCGAGATAAACTCTCAGCCAATAACATTGCACACGGCGAGATTTTAGAAGCGGCGTCTATCGTGACTGGCAGCTACTTAGGCCAATCATCGTCGACGTCGTTGTACGAACCACAAAGCTAGCCCCAATGAAATCCCCCGAGGAGCAATCACACACAAAGAGAGGCGGCTTTAAACACGGTAGCACAACAACTGCTTGTCGACACTACTCTGATTTTAAAACAATCCACTGGCTTTAAATCACAGCGACACAGTAGAAACAGACATGACTAATCTGGTGATTTAGCGCAGAGAGTAAATATTGTCATTCCAGTTAACAGTTTCATCACTGCGTGCACTGCCAGGGCTTCCCATTAGAGCCGGGAAACTTTAAACTGGATTCATTTTAACATTAGAGCCTCATGTCTCACAGCCCGTTAGAGGAGACGTGGAAACACTGCAGTGTGCCAGTGGTGTCAGTAACAAGTTGCACACAGAAAACATAGTCCCTCGGCTGAGAATCCATCAGACTGAATACAAGCATCAGCGAAAACATGGTGCTCTGAGCCCACTTTAAACGGAAACATCACCTGCTGCTCACGGTGTGATGTGTGTTACTCTCTCAGCTGCAGAGTCGCTGCTGTTTATGGTTTGAGAGTAAAGATTAAATATCAAAGCGGAATTTTAACTTTGTATAAATTAGATGTCAGGTCAGAAAATTTGTGTAGGTGTCATGTTTTAGGGTCACAAACAATTTTGCGCTCAAAAATCGAATTATTTATTATAGATGGTCATCAGGGAAATCCAGAGACATTAGACGATTAAAAAAACAACAACTTTAGATCCCCCGTAGAGTTCACACACAGAGGTCGGAGGGATCTTCCACGGATCATGATGCTACTTTCTGGAGACCTGATTGGTCAGTAGATTTCATACCTGTTTATCTCTAATCTGGATCTTAACCTGCTCCGGAGCAAGTTACCTTCACAGCAGCAACGTTACCATGGCGATGTAGCCCCGGAAGAAGTGAATCACCTTCATAGTATAGAAGCCCAGGGTAACCCTGAAGCTGTCTGGATAAGGCCTCAGGTCAGCTGTGTTTTGGTTTTTTTCAACCTCATGTTTCCTTCTTCTCTCCCTGGTTCAACGCTTGGTCTTTGAAAAGCAAATGTTTCTGTTGATTATGCAACGCTCAGTTTCACTTTGACATAGACAGTTTAAAGATTTGCAACCAAACATTGTGAAAGACATGGCCTTACACTGACTACCCCATGCTCCAATTTAGAAAACAGATGGGCATTGTGGCTCTGGAAAGTGAAGATGACACATTAACGGCTGCAGCAGCTGACTCTCTGCTTGCAAAAAGATCACAAACAATAGAGTTTGTGGGTTTAACCACTAGTTTCACATCTTACAGAATGCAACATACAGCGGTTTTTCATAAAATATCTCAAGTAATATACATGTGGTTTTCATGTATCTTCATTCAAGAACAAATACATGCATGGAATAATGTTGTGTAGCCCCTGGTCTCCATTACAAAACACCATTTTACAACAGCACCAAATCTCCATATCATAGATCTTTAAGTTGTAGGTAAAACCCTACCAGATCAGCATGAGTGCTGGCACCACTGCTGCTTGATCATTCAAATGCGTTCCTTAAGGTCCAGCTCATTAACTCACTCACATTACCTCACAGGTACTTACAGCAGTCCAAGCGATCTTTCATCCAGCCTTGCTGTCACAACATGCGCTCTCTTGAAAATGCCACTACCTCTCCACTCTCCATCACTCAACACCACCTCAGCCCGTGACTGCCTCAGAAACAGACCTCGTGCAGCTCCGAGGTTGTTAAAAGCAACAATGCAATCAAACTTTTGAGTCTGTTGCATTTTTCTTGAATTGTTGATGTTACCTTTCTGTTCCATCTTTTCACCTCCATCACTGTGACCGGTGGACCTGCACGTGAACTCCCATTTGTGGCTGCTAAAGAGTGTCTGAATTAATACAAATATGCAGATGTGCTGTAGTTAACTGCCTGTATAAAGACAGATATTGTGCACTGTGCTTTCAAGATTAGAGCCCTTAAATACGGAGTTATTTCTAAGGAGGTTGCCTAAGGGTTTGATAGACAAAGAGGGATCATGGGACAAATTCTAGAAAACAAATGTAGGATTTTCAGCCCGTCTGTACCTTGTATAGCACAGAATAGGAAGGGTACCTCAATCAGACCGAATACTTTCAATGAATAAACATCTACGGCAGCCCTGCACTGGTGACCCATCTGGGCCCCTGGACACACAGAGGCTAACACGACTTAACATCATCACAAGTAAAATGTTTCGCTGTGAAACTTGGTCAGGGGGCAATGACTGAATACTTCACTTTGCACATGGTGGTAAAACTGCTCCTGTTCTAATGTTAACTAACAAAATAAAAATCCATTTTCACTCAAAGTGATCTTCTGGTGACTTTCAGTGAAATGGTGCACAGATGATTCCAGTTCATTTACAGTCACACAGCTCGGTGGAAACACAGGTCCACATGCTCCTGTGAGAGGAGGGACTTTGACCAATGCAGCATACCAGGAGCTTCTCAACATCGCTCTCACTCCTCTGTCTCCTCTCAGCTAACATACTATCCGTGTACATAAAACCACACAGTGACAATAGCATAGTAATTTATTAGGATTGAACATTATATTTCCAGATCAGGAAGAAAGTAGACAAATAAAGCTTTTCTCTCACTTGAAATTTGTACATATTTACAAAATGTGTTGCTCTGCCTCCATCTTTTTTCTTTGGAAATAAAACAGAAACTTTGTACCTCGTGTTTTTATTCCAAAAACCTTTCAAGACGATCCCACACACAGCGAGAAAGATGGTGAAACTTTAATTTTTAATGGCTTTAGAAATATTTTTAGTGCACGGGAGCAACACAGAGGCAGTGTCAGTGACTGAGCTTGTTTGTTGAGGGATCAGTGTACACTGATAACACTGTACTGCTGTGTGGTGGGTGGGTGGGTGGGTGGGTGGTGCTGGAGTGTCTGCTCCACTAAAATCCATCAGTGAACATCTGTTTGGTTGTGAGTGTGAAACGTGTCTTTAACCCTATAATGCCAACTGTTTCATATTTGATAGATGAGTCTTTGAGACTTTCTCCCCGCCGAAAAACAAATAACTTGCTCAACAAATCAACAATAAATAGTAAAAAAAACCTAAATAAAAACAACCACATATATGCAAAATAATATTTAAGTTCTTTAAGAAAAATTGTCAGTAGTTTTAATGAACTACATTTGTTTTATAAATGTAATTTTCTAGTAATGATTGGTTCAGGCTTTACAGGGTTAACATGATTTGTGCCACTCAACACAAAAACATGACTAATGTATTAATGGGCTTGTTATGTATCATCCTTAATGGTTTTCTTCTCAGTCATTTACCTGCTGCTCATATACTACACCCACACATACTTCCATCCAAGTGCAAAACTATTTTTTAAACCTCAGTTTTTGAATTACTGCACTAAAAAGAAAACGATATTAGCAGAAATGCTTCTTTAGCCTCTCATCAAAATCCCGTCAGCCTCTATTCAAAGAGACCGTGTAAACAAAGGTCAGACTGCTGCTGGTGTAAAAATACTACACAATTAAGCATGTACTGTTTATATACCTGATCTTACTGCTGACTAGTTCCTCACATCTCTGTTAAACCACTGTGCTGTCACTGTCGAGCATCCCGTGCTGCCATCTCTGTCCTCTGTTATCTGTGAGCAGACACTACAGCAGCGTCACGGAGCGCCACGAGCTTGAAAGTGTAATGCAGGAGTGTCAGTCTTTCAGTGTTGGTTTTATTTGTTCACTTTTGTTCTCACCTCTGCTGTTTGGTTAGAGTACTACCTGGTTAGAGCAGAGCTAAAGCACTTTTGCTGCATTAACCCCGCCCTCGGAAATATGACACTGAAGGCTACATATAATCATGTACACGCCCTGAGCGAGCCTCCCTGTGTGATGCACTGGGAGAATCCAGTTATCTGGAAACATAACGCTGCAGAAAAACAGAAGCACAAGTGATGAATATTTAATGGACTCTTCTCTTTGGCATGTTTGACTGGCTTCCTCGTAATGGCTCTGTTATCTGTTGTTCAAAGAGGAGCAGTTCAGCAAGGACACGCCATTTTTGTCATGACGAGAAGCAGCTGTCAACACAGGGGAACGCACACAAGCAGATTCAAACCAGTGGTGTGTATCACAGAAGTCTTCTTCTCACGTGTTTGTTCCACTTTTCAGCATTGGGCTGTTTAGTAAGAGTCAGGTGCTTCTATTAAAAAGAATAGGAATATTAAGCTTCATGTAGAGTAAACATAACAAGTGAGTGCAGCAGTAAGTAAAGCAATGTCTCAACCTCGACTGTCATTCCGCACACAGGTGGATGGAGCACACGAGCCTGTGGGTGTCCAGTGTATGATGGGTGTGTTATGCACACCGGCAGGGCTTTGTGAGGGTGAATAAAGGCAATAGAAATGGGGGTTAGAGTGGACCCTTGTCCACATGCAGAGGTATGTAGTGTTCTAATATAACAGTTGTCCTTCTTTGATTTCACTCTTGGCTGGGTTTGTGAACCATCTGTCTAATAAAATGTCCAGTTTCGTTATTAAAATCTTAAGTTGAATTTAAATCAGCGTATAAGAGTTTGGTGACTGTGATGGGAGAGCCCGGGTCAGTGCATGCTTTAGATATGTGACAATAAAAGTGATTTGATTTGATTTTGATTTGATATGTTGCTGCAGGGTCTGAAATGATAGCTTGGGCAGAAATGAAGGACCAATGAAATGAGCAGGAAGCTTGCTACACTGACATATAAACAGTGCAGGGTCAGCTCTGTGTAATGTACATTTCATCAGTACTTTGTTACAAATCAGATTAACTGCTGCTACACGTATACCTGCTGCCAGTGATGTACCAGACACATGGAAGGCACTTCAGCTCAAGATCAAATAAACACAGATTTTTTAATTTAAGGGGTCTGTTTCATTCACAATGAATGATGGTTTAACCTGCTGTGTGTGTGTGTGTGTGTGTGTGTGTGTGTGTGTGTGTGTGTGTGTGTGTGTGTGTGTGTGTTCTACAAGTAAGGAGTGCACAACAAGCAACAAAAGTTAGCTTCAGCAACACTTAAAAGAAATCTTGCTTGTGATTGGTCAAGTTAAGCTTTTCCAGGCTCAGGTGCTGTCGATGTTCGGACCTGCTGCTGGACAAACTCTTCTGAATCCATCCAGTTTGGCATTATTGGAGCGTGGGCAGGATAGTCTCCAGAGCAGTCTGTTACCTTGGGAAAGACTTCAGCTAAGTCAGTGTGTTACCCTGCCTGACCTTTGACCTTTGATGGTACAGTCTGTGTGACGGGAAGGCTGGGGCAATGTCTGGGGCCAAGCAGACAGAGACAGACACACACTGTCAGCTGTGCGACTGGGTGTTAGGAGTTCACTCCTCAGATGAAGAAGTCACTGTCGTTTGGAGAATCCAACATCACTGCACCTTTGTTTTCTAAAGACAAACACAAGAGTTATGTAGCAGGATACCAGTACACAGAACACCGCTCCACCCATGACCGTCTTCACTTTGAGTCGGTCTGACTGTACCTGCCTGCGCGTCCTTCCCTCCTTTTCCTTTCTTCTTTTTCTCCTTCTTCTCTTTGGATTTGGTCAGTTGAAGTAGTCTGGAGGGGAGCTGGGACTCCTTCTCTGCTCCCTGAGCCTTAGAGGAGAAGGGGTTGAAGTTTTTGCTCATCCTCTTGGATCCAATGCGGAGGAAAGGTTCTTTGGTTGGGGCGGAGGATGAGAGCTCCACCTGATGTTCACCCACAATATTAGTCATTCAAGGGCTCATGCAGCAGCTTCCTAAACTCTAACACAAACGCGGTTTTAAAGCAGGACCTTGTTCTTACCTCTTTGGCTTGTTCTGCTATTTCTTTTAAATCCAGATCCAGGGACCCGGTGCTGTGGAACCTTAAGGAGTCGTCTGAGTTTGTGGAGGGAGTGCGCTGGTACCTCTGAAGCTCCTCCAACTGGAAAAATGATTAGATCATGCATGAAGATGCGAGTGAGACGGTGAAGGATATCTATCGGTTCATTTCCACCAACTGGTTTTCTTTTTGAAGCTTCTGTCATGGCTCTGAGAGTCATTATGCCAAATTTCCACTCTCCACCTCCAAAACTTGGCATGGCAAGAGGAAGCAGACATGGAAAAACAGAATTCACTACATCCAGTGCATAAAATACTACAGCGTGCATGACATGTAGTTTACTGATTGATTTGTGATGATTAGGTGAACGTGCACAGAGACTACAGCTACACAGCAGCCTGCCTGTGACGACACTCGAGTGCTCGAGTGCATCAGACTAGCAGCGCCTTCATCATACATGACCTCTGACCTGCTCTCTATTTGCGTCCACCTTCTGATTGTCTCTCCTCAGAGCCTCCTCGTCTCTCTCCAGCCTCCTCTGCGCCTCCCTCAGCCACTCCACGTCTCTCTGGTACTCTTCTTTGCTCCTCTGTAACATCTGCATCTCTTCTGTCAGCTCCCGACATTTCCGCCTCGTCTGCTCCTCTTCCTCCCCCAGCCTCTCCTCCCGATCTGCCAGAGCTCTCTCTTTCAGCTCCCACTCTCTGTCTCGTTTCCTCTTTTCTTCCTGATGTGCAGCCTGCTGTTTCTAAAACAAACCACAAGTGTGATGTCACAAGAAGCTGGATGAAAACATGAATCCTGCCAAACAATGGAACGCTGAGCTCACTGCAGCCATGACTCAACATGTGAAAGCAGCAGTAGTGAGAGCTAACCTGCAGGCTGGCCACCTCCTGCCGCTGCCTCTCCAAACTCCTGTGCTTCTCCTGCTCAATGAGGGAGGAGGGGCGCGAGCTAGTTGAGGATGAGAGCGAGGAGCAGGAGGAGGAGGAAGAGATGGACTGTCTGGAGGAGGTGGTGCTGAGTTGGCTGCTCAGGGCTTGCCTCTGGTCCTCAATAAATGAGTCCTGCTGGATGACCACAGCCTGCAGGCAGGGACAGACGGTCAATGTAAAGTGAAAACTTAGCCTGAACGTGACCTCTGCTGTAAACGTGTATGTGTACCTGCAGGGAAATGAGCAGCTCATGGAGACGTGTCACACTGCGCTGGAGCTGCTGGAGAAACACACCATCACACCAGAGTCAGTAAAAACAGCTCAAACTGCTGTTTATACAAATAAGACCTCCAGTACATCACATGACTGGGTTCATCTTTATTTTCCTCCTGACATGTAGAAAGAGCTAGGGATGGTCACAGTTGTCAAGAAAAAAATAACAGCTTATGCAACAACTTCTGTCCTTCTGCTGGTGTCTAAGAAGATAAAATGTGTAAACACCACCAGCAGGTGGCAGCACTGGACCTACAATTGCTTGCAGCACACCATTAAACAACAGGAAGAGAAGAAGTGGCTTTGCAGACAGCTGCAGCAGTCAGTGAAGACAAGCTTAGACTGGAAAATTCTCAGTGACGGCAGCTCATCACAGAAAGGAAGCAGAAACTGTATTCTTATGAAACAGCCACGTCCATATTTTCAGCATCACTTTCAAAGCAGTTTTGAAGCTTTTCTTGTAAAAGATATTCTTTGTCCTGTCCTTATCAAAAGTCCTGTGTGATGTAGCTAAAGTGATGGAGTAGTACTAGTGTGTCTGTTTGTGTTTGAATGAGGAGCCCACTTACTTCATTGTTTCTCTTTAGCAGGGTCTGCAGGCTGGCAGTGGCTCCCTGAGGCACACACACACAGTTCATGTTAGCACATTGCAAAGTGCTGGTCAGGTAACATCAGGATGTGGACTGCAGCGAGCAGAAGTCAGAGGATGGTAAAGTTCTGAACCTCTGATGGCTCACAGGGGAAAAGTAAAGTGCTGTGCAAAAACATTTATCGCACATATTTCCATTTTTTTAAAATGACTGTGACGTCAGAGAAGCAGCCTTCGATGTCTGCTCTGACTGACACTATCAACTACACTGTCGACTCAACTTCATAACACTAATACCTGCGCTGATCTTGTTCTTTATTACATATGGATTTCCCACTCTGTTTATAGCAGCCATGCCTCTTCCCATTTGATCAGTTAGGCACATTTCGTTTTCATCACAGTAAAACCTGCAGGAACGTATTAAAGAAATGAGTCGTCTTAAATGAGATGAATAACCCTATGTGAAACACACACATCCCTACCTTCTTCAGCACGCTGTCGGACTCAGTCCTGCGGAGGTCCACTGACTCCTCGCCCTCTTCCTTTTCTCCATCTGACAGTAAGAGGAGGTGAAGGCTTTTAAAGGCTGGTCATGATAAAGACAGCTGCTGTGATGACGGCAGAGTCGGTCTCACAGGAGCGTGAACACCTGCCCTGACATCTTTGATGACCTGCTCGTGTCTTACTCTTGCTGCTGTTCATCTGATGACTGTCGAAGCCTCCAAACGTCTCCGCTCGTCTGGGCAGGCAGACTGGTCCCACGGCGCCCCCTGTCAGGCCGCCTGGACCGCAGGCCTCTGCACCAAAACCTCCGCTGACCAAAGCATGCAGGGCCTCCACTGACAGAGAGGAACAGGTTTGAACACGTCATCTCTGAGATGCACATGACGAGAAGTAACCTCAGAGGCCTGCTCACCTTCTCTCACAGCATCATTTATGACCGGCTCTCCTTTGGTGACGTTATCAGGTGTGGCTCTGAACAACATCCGCTCCATGACCGATGTGTTAGCATCCTCTGGAGACAGACTGCAGTTACCCAGCTCTCTAAAGATGTGTATCTTCTCCTCCAATAGACTGATAATCTGCTCATCCTTCCTCTGCAGAAGCTCTGGAATCAGGGACAAATGCAAACACACTCAACATGACACAGGACTCCCCGCCCACTACAGCACGTTAACTGGAACATCGGCTGCTCACCGCGGATCTCCTTTGCTCTGTTCTCCTGGTGTCTCCGGTCTTCTTCCGTCTCACTTGGGAGTCCCTCATCCTTATCTTTCTCCCTGTCAGAACACAAATGAAGGCCTGGCGTGATGTTCGAACACTCTCCAGCTTCTGCTTTCAGCTCAGATAACTGTACCACATTGCTCACAATGCTCAAACGTGCACTGCTGGAAACAGAGCAGCTCTAACTCCTTTGCTAGATAAAAAAATGAAAAGCTTATTTTAAAGGCCCTACAAGCTCTGCACAGAGGTCTGCCATACTGAAGATTTTATTTCTACTTCTTTGTTAGGTTTTAATTTGTGGTTTCAGTTATTATTGTCAGTCATTTCATCTTAAACTGCTTTTAATTTGGCGATCTCACTTTAATTTAATCATTATTCTAATTAATCTTTTTTTGTTCCTGCTTCACAAACAGTTTTAACGTGTATTCGATTTCTTTACTGGTCAAATGTTGTTCTTTTTTCCTAAATGACCTTTTTCGCATTACTTAGCTGTGCTTGTGCTTAGCTTTGTCTAATGCACCATGCTACATCATGTACAGAGTTTGATGGCAGTGTTATCCACGGGACCTCACACTGTGCAGCACTATTTCTTCCAGCAGGGAAGAAATAAAGTTTTGCTTTTTTGAATAAATAATCCACAAATTGAGCTCCACACTTTGGAAATGGAGCATCTGTAAACGGACTGCCATACTTGCAGTCTTACTCACCCCTACAAGCCACATCAAAGCATACATCCATACAGCACTTTACTTTGTGTTTATCCACCTCACACCCACGGCCTCTAAAAATCACCAGTGCAGCTGAGGCGCATGCTCGGACTGTGGGAGGAAGTCACGTAGGCACAGGGGGAACATGCAGACTAAAAGGCTTCAGCCAGGATTCAAATGAAAACTTTACTGCTGTGAGGAGACCGTGCTAACCGCTGCTGTGTGCTGAGCACCCACTACACTTGTGTAAAACATATTATTTCCTTTGACCCCTCATGTTAGGAACAAACTTCTGCAGAAAGGACTTGAAGTGCATCTGCCAGTGATCTTTGTGTGTGTGTGTGTGTATTCTCACATGCACTGCATAGCGTCCTGTATAATGGCCATCCATGTGTTGCGCTCCTCCTTGCTGCTGGCCAACACCTCCACCATTTCTGGCTTTTCTGTGCCAGCTGTGATCAGAAACAGACCTGCAGGAGACACGAGGCAATCCTTGATGAAACCATTGTGGTTCGTGCTGACTAAAAGCCAGACTGAATCACACAGTGACTGAAATCCGCAAAAGATGTGAGAGAAGGAAGGAGACTGACCTCGCTCCTCATTTGCCACTTCTCTTACAATGAGTTTGTGTAAGGAGATGACCGTGGAGCGCTGGTCCTGGGAACAAAGGCTCCAAATCAAACCGAATCCTTGGGTACAATCTTATGTATGTGCCGAGTGCCAAACTTACCAATGAGGCAAATACATATTTCTGGTCTTTTTCCTGAAGAAACACCAGCACATCTGTCAGGAGCATGGCGTGGACTTCTGCAACACACAGAAACAAACATTACAGCGAGCTCCAGTCGGAATAAATTCACGTCAGGTTTGGTCCAAAGATACAAATGTGATGAACCTTTGAGTCTTCCTGCAGAGTTTTTCAGCTGCAGCGCTCCATCGTGCAGCAGCTTCCTCCCTCTGATCAGGTCCTCTTTAGCGAACATCTGACCACTCTTCATCCTCATGATGGACTTACTGTCAGTGCGACTGCAGTGAGACATTAAAGGTTTACACTCAGGCACATTTAAGAGCACTGCTGTTTCTGCAAGCTAAGCTTACAGAAAAAATCTAAAACTACATGCAGAGAGTAAAACACAGGCTGAACATCAGCACTGCTCTGAGCAGTCAGCACGACTAGAAAAGTGGTATATATGTGGAAGGTACAGCCCAGGTATCAGCCAGCCTTTAAGCTTATTCATCATTCAGCGTTCATCAGTTGACATTGTGTAACGTATACTTCAGGCATTGGTTTGGGAGCGTTTGTGGAGCGCTCTGAGCTAAGAGTGGGCAGGGAGGGGACTGTCTGGAGGAATGAACTGCTCTGATGACCCACGTGATCAGCTGATCCAGGAGTAGGCAAACTCCATCACTGACACTACTGAGTACCTGTACACCTCCTTCAGGCGCTGTTTCTTCTCCTGCTGGTTGACTTTATTATCCACAGCCGTAATCAGCTCCTTCACAAGGCGCAGCGCGTCAGAAACCAAGCCGTGCTCCTTATCTGACTCTGTTCAGAGATTCATAAAGAGTTTAGGATGAATTATGTTCTGAGGAAAGATGTTGGACACAGTGTCACCGCACAGTTTTTAGGTGACGTTTGAAGAACAATGAAAGATGCGCTTGACTCCGTGGATGCTGCCACGGGTCTTCATTCTTACCTTTGGTGTGCTGAAGGATCCTCTGGATCAGAACAGGATATTTGGTGATCCTCTGAGTCACCAACAAAATGCACTCTGGGATGCTGAGCCGCCGCACAACACTGCTGCTCATTGTTCTCTGCACACAAAGATACTGAGGTCATGCATAGATCCCAGACAGTGCAGGTGAGGTCCTCTGATGTGCTGCGTGTACAGAGAGCAGCTCTGACCTTGACGAAAGCCTGGAAGCGTTTATCTTTGGCGTGCAGTTCTTTGTACAGACTGACGGCTTCGTTGTGGCGACTGCAAAACTTCCCATAAACTTTTGTCATGCGGACAGAGCTGCAGCCTGAAAACTGAATTTAAGAAGTCACAAAAAAGAAAGTAAACACATTTAAGGTGGAAGCAAATTCAGCGCTTTCCATAAGATGCTGTGAATATTGTAGTTCTTCCATTAACTCAAAAGAACTGCAACTTAATGGAAAGACTGCCATGATCTTTACTGCAACCACTGACACTACCAAACGACACCCCTGATTTCCAAACAGATATCTTAGAGTTAAACTTAACTAAAAGACAACAGCACACACTCCACACACGAGGAGTGTAAGGGCCACCAGAAATGGATTTATTTCAACTTTATTTACCACTGACACGCACGCATACACCCTCCTCGTGTCCTCGTCTCACCTGTTTAACTAAGATGTCTCCAATGCTGCAGATGAGGAAGTTGTTGCTTTTCTGTCTCTCAGTTGATGCATTTCTTTTTCTCTCCAGGAGCAATGAGAGGAATTCTGTGTGGAACTCCAAGAGATCGTCCAAAACAGGGAAAATCTAGGGAAATGTTGGACAGACAGGTCGTTATACTGTGTGTACCCAAGCATGTCCACGGGTGAAATTGCTCTTTGATCACCTTGTTCAGAGTTTGAAGATCAAGCTGCAGCTCCTTCTGAAGGCCTTTGTGATACACTTCCGACATAATCTTCAGAGTCCTCACATGGTGAACCTCCGTCTGGTACAGCTCTGTGCAGAGAAAACACTCTTATCTCCATGTTTGGCCCCGACAGCAGTCTGTCACTCCCCACTGAGTCACAGCACAGTTTACCATAAATGACATCTTGTCTCTTCACTTCATCTTTCTTCAGGGACTTCAAGAACTTCTTATCCACCATGCCGCTCCAAGAATCAGCTGCCAGATCTTTAATGTCATTTTCAAACTCCATCAGCTGGGTCTCAGTGATCTCAGTACCTACACACACACACACACACACACACACACACACACACACACACAGCAGCTCAAACCATCATTCTTTGAATCTAAACTGTGTGTGTGTGTCTGTGCGTGTGTGTGTGTGTGTGTGTGTCTGTCTGTGTGTGTGTGTGTGTGTGTTGTGTTCTACCTTCATCAGTGAGAGACTCAGTTGAAGCGTTGACTTTGCTCCCCTGATGGAGAGAGTCGGTGGACTGGGACAGCACTTTGAGGCGCTTGAGTGCAGCATCGTCTAACCTGAAGGAACAAAACTATGAAGATGAGCAGGATTTTAATGGCTTTGCTTTCTACATACATCACATAGTCACAAGAACAATATGACGCCTTTGGAGCTGCCACTAGTTCTAGTGACAAGAACAGAAAAACCCGTCTTCACGTCTGTGAAGAGCACATCGAGCGACGGCATGTGTGCTCAGTGCTGAGACAGTCACTTGTGCTGGTGTGCACACGTGACGTTTAGAGCTAACTGGGAATTTTCAGAAACAAAGTTAATTAGTCGTAACGTCTTACGATGGTATGTTGCTAATGGAGATGCTCTTAGCCAGGTTGCTGTGAGGGCTGAAGGTTCTGCGGTTTCTTCTCGGAGACAGCATAGGAAGGTGGTCGTTGGGCATTGTTACTGTTGACCAACGTGACGATGAGGACCTTGATGACAGCGATGATGTAGAAGATGTAGCTAGATAAAAATATATCAAAACAGAAAATGAATTTGATTATTTGCTCATTAAAAAGCAGCAATCTAGTTCTTTTGTAGTTCTCTTCCTCATACTATGAGCCAGAAGGTGTCTATCAGTGGAACTGCTGGGACATCAGAAGCTCTGTCTACCAATCAAAAGCAGCTCCCTCTCTCTGCGTGTGCTCCGTCTGCTCAGGTCTGAGTTGCAAGCATGCTTTAGAGCTTTAGTTCGATGAGAACTAAAGCTCCCTCAGAAATGCTGCATTGCTACCTCCCAGTGTCCTTATTTGACTTGCTCTTTTACAAACTGAGTAAAAAGTCAAACATGCTGCACTCAATCATAAGCTTGTTCTGTGTTTGTGCCATCACTGTACGCTGGCTTTGGAGTGACAGCTGGACCTTTTTTCTATCCTGACAGAGGAACAGCACTGAGTGAAGACAGGAATTTGTCTTCAAGTACATGTGTACATTAACGTTGTGTTGCACTTTGCAGTGCGGACAGTGTGCGTTTGTGCGACAGAACGTGGAAACCTCTCTTCTTTTGCTAATGGGCTTCTGCTGATCATGGGAGTGGTGGAATAGATTCAAACTCAGCAGCTTTCTTAGTAACACAGCTGTGCAGTTATTTTAAAGCACCTGTATCTAAATGAATGACTTGAGACCCACAGCTTTATTTTAATGGTCACTAGGACATATACAGATAAAATTACCAGTCAAATCTGAGGGAAACTGGGAATTTTTAGACGGATTGATATAAAGGATTCTTTGAAAGTGTCTTTAGCTTTAGTTGATTCGCTCCCCTGTGTCTCCTCTGTAAAGTTCTCCATGTGTTCTTACTTTTACTCCTCGTGTTAACAGACGACCCAGGAACGCCTTCTGGCACCGCCGCTTGCTGATAGAGACAAACATGACAGATTAAACTTAAAGAAGACTTGTAAAATACATTTATGATGGATTTATACCTCACCTCTAAATTTGAACATGTGATTTAGCTGTTCATCTACAGTTATTCCTGATGGTAACACATTCATCATGAGTCTGTGTACCATACCTACCTTTATTCTGTTCTTTGCACAGACAGACGGGCTCTCCGTGGATCTGTCACTGACGAGGACCCCACAGTCTGCAGGCAGCACAGAAACAGCTATGTTAGTGTATTCACCCCCAACCACACACACACACAGGGTGCCACATTCATCTCACATACTTTAATGTCTTACTGACCTCACAGCACTTTAGAGGGCAGGTCACATACATTTATGCAATGCTTTATTCTTACAGCTGCCATAATGTCAGGAGCTACAGTGGCTCATCTCTGCAGCAGCGTTTCTGACACACATGCTATATTTCACTTCATAGCTGGATGTACTGTGGTGGGTTCACTAAGGAGGAGCCTCATCATCAGCATCACTCTCTTAGGAAGTCTGAGTGCAGCTGGAGCCTCTAAGCACCGTGCTTCTCTTCATTGGTCCTCGGAAATTCTCCTTAACACTCTTCCTTGACCTCATGACCTTCTCCATCAAGGTCACCGTGAAGTGGAACAGGAAGTTTTGGACTATTCAGCTATAGCCTTGATATTTCCGTCTCTTTAACACTACAACATCCTTTGACACTCTTCTATTCTGCGTGCAAAGGCAAAGAAACCAGAAGGCAGTGACTGCTGCCATGGCTTCAGTCCGGCTCACAGGAAGAAGAAATACCAGCGCTGGTCAGTGCTACCCCTCAGCCTCCAGGCAGATACACCTATGGTATCAATGTCAAACTCATACCTCGCCTCGTTTTGAAGTCATCACATTCACACACTTGTGCATCCATGCCGTCCGCACACATACAACAGTACTCCATCAGCCTTTTATGGCTGATGATTGAAAAACTAAACCCATAAAGAAACAAACATAAAATCATCCGCCAGAGAAACTGGCAGGTTCTGTCCCCAGGTTTGGCTGCCTCCTCCGGACTGTCCCACTCAGCTTTAACCTTTTCTTTTGCTCAGTTTTCCAGCTTCTTTGTACCTGCAACACCTTCCATCATCTTACCCTGAGTATTTTCCTTCAGTTTGAGGCTTCAAGTCTGCAACTCCACAAATACTGTCCAGTCAGCTCTGTCTGTAAAGGCTGGGGTGCTAAAGAGGTCTGCTGGTTCTGTTCCTGTTATTAAAGGCCAAACAAGTACAGAGTGGATCCTACCACAGCAAGCCCAGCAGCTGTGTGGACTGTGGGTGAAAAACCATACAGGCAGAGGAGGACCAAGCACAAGCCACACAGAACCCTGTTGCTGTCTGATGACTGCCCAGACTATTAACCACTACTAATCACGACTAACCACTTCTATGTAAACAACTACAGCATTATTACACAGAGCAGTATGATGGTGTTATCAAAGGTGTGAAAACGCATGGAGATAACGAAGTACGGAGAAGAGGAAGTGGTGATCCCAGACTGGAGGTGAGATAAAAAGCAGGAAGGAAAGAGCAGAAATGCAGCAGGAGAGTAAGAGAGCTGGCACGTGTCAGAAAGACAGCGCTACGAGGGCCTTACTGTTGCAGGAGAACGTTTCCTTATTGCACAGGAGTCTGCCGCTGTGCTGACACAGCGTGGAGCCGGGGGGGCACAGGGGGGCCTTTTCTCGTGCTTTGCTCTCTTGCTTACCCTCCCCCCTCCTCTCCTTGTCCTGAAAACAGCAAAGACACCAACACACTTTAAAACCTGACATTTCTCATTCCTTTGAATTGAGATAGTGCACTGTTCATTTCTGCATGCCACCACACACACACACACACACACACACACACACACACACACACACACACACACACACACACACACACACACACACACACAGTTCCTCTTTTGTTGTCTGTCTGGTTGTTTTGCAGAGTTCTGTCCGTCTTGACGAAGCCACTATTTTACCATAACGTATATGATGGCATTCGATAAAAATAAATCTTTTTCTGAGATGTATGATGTCACACTTCGTTCCTGTTTTTGGCTTTAGATTTCCTTTAACAGTTTCAGCAGGGTTTTGTATTGTTACGTCTCAGTTTTAGTGCAGTTATTCATTTATTTGAATATTTGGTTTCACTTCAACTTTATTTAAATTCAGTTCCCTCTTTGGTTTTTTGGGTAGGGGGTCTGCTGCGTACGAGAAATGCACAATGAGTCACATTAAACTCGTCTGAACTCAGACTAATTACCTCTAACAAATGCCAACAAATGCCACTGTGTCCACACTGATATTTGGCATATAACCTGTATCATCCTGTGATAAAAGGCAAACACAGCACATCAAAAACATTTTACTATTCGATTTTTTCATGGAATAATAAAAATATCTCAGTTTAAACACTTGATATGGTTTCTGTCTTCTATTGCAAATAAAACATGACTTTAAGAGATTTGTAAGATTTGTAAGTCATTGCACTGCGTTTTTATTTCCATTTTACACAACATCCCACGCACGGCTTTGATGTGCAGACCTGTAACTGCACAGCTCTGCAGTGAACCACAAACTATCGTCACACTGACTTCACCACAGTAGCCCACAAGTAGCTGCAGTGAGGTCAGCCTGACTGTGCTTGTATGACCCAGCCAGGCTTACAAGCCACAGATCATCTGATTATCAGATCATATAGTCATCATATAGTCCGGGTGTCCAAAGCACTATATTAGTATCTGGTGTATTTTTGCTAACCATGAGAAAAATTCCAGTCCACTCACAAACAAAACTTTAAATATTGCAGGTATATTTGGGTCAGTTTGTATGCATCCCTAGTCACAGAGTACACAACTTACACACACATGGCTGTGTGCAGTCCAGCATGCAGAGTGACAGTGAAGACTCTGTACAGGTGGAATCATGGCGGAAAAGTTCACTTAAAGAAGAAAGAGAGCCACAATGGAGCTCTTTGTGACTTAAAAAAAAGAAACTATCAAAAAGCCTGCATGAAGAACAGACAGTTGGTTTCACTTCATTACAAACTAGTTGTCTTTCATGACATCTGTGTTCTCTGCAGCAACCCACAGAATTTTGACACTTCCCCCTTTGACAGATACAACATGCAGACAGTCTGCAGCGCTATGCTGAACTGCCCGCAAACAAACAGTCTGACAGCTCCAACTGCGAGCAGTTACAATGCACTGCTGCTTTTATAACTACTTTATATATCACCCATTCACTTTTTCCACCGATTAATCACATTTGGACCAGAGAACAACATGGGGTCAGTATCCTGCCCAAGGACACTTCATCCTGCAGACTGGAGGAGCCAGGGCTCGAACCACCAACCGCGCGATTAGCAGATAACCTGCTTAACATCCTGAGCTACAGCCACCAAAGTTTGGCATGCTGTGTTTTAAATGCTTCATCACCCAAAAACACAGTGAACACAGTCAAATGTTCACCTGTGCTGAATACTTCATGCACCTGACAAAGTATGGAAAAATTCATCATTTCAATACATTTGCAAAAATAAAGAATATAACTGAAATACCCTGGTCTTTATCAGCCAGGGCACACACATGGACACATCAGCGTTACGCTCTACAGTCATCTCCAAACATGTTAGAAAAGAAGAAGTGGCTGCATCACATCCTGTGTGTAAACATTTCTCACCTTGACTTTCTTGCTCATCTTGTTGCGGAGGTAGCTGAATCTCCGACCAATTTTAGGCCCTCCTTTTCCCTCAGTTTCGCTCTGCAGGGGACCTGGCTCATCCTCTGAAATACTGAACAACACAAAGGGAACTTTCAAAGGCACAATGCTCATTTCTATTTATATCAGCAAATGCTTTCCTGTTCTCTCAAATAAATGAAACCCATTAACATTACAATCATGGGCCTGAAGAAACAGAATAACAAACTCAAATGAAAAACCCAACAGGATCAGCGTGCCATGCACTCAGTTACATGCAGCCTGTGCTGCATCTCTTCAGTATGATGTGCTTTAAAAGTGAAGCAGAGAAAAAAAGATTTATTAGCTTCTCTTCCTACCTGGATGCCAGTGACCCAGAGTGACTGCAGAATGAGTTCACACCTGCATGAGGCAAAGACGACAATCATCATTTGATCAGGACAACACAGCTGTAGTCTGAACTGCACAGCAATGTCTTCAACGCCACAGTTACCAAGCAAAGCCTGCTTTTAGTAATTGGTTGACACGACAACAAAAGTGATGACTGATGAACTCCATTGCACTTCTAACCCTAATAAAATGACTAAACACAAAGTTAACCAAAGACATTGGCAGATGTGCTGAGTCAGTACTAGCGCCGTGCTCTGTATCACTGGCAAGAGTACCGTAAGAAAAATAAACGTGCACAGCTACATACTGTTTTTCAGATGTCAGCAGTTCCTTGATAGCCTGCCTTACCTTTTCTGTGGGCGGCTTCGTGTTTACAGACTGCATCCTATGTGCTCTGTGTAAGTGTCTCACCTGCAGCAGCCTTCAGCACGGCTGCTCAAACAATCAATCATTCCCTTCACACTTTGTCATGGGTAACATTACGACAATAACACTGTTTTAGTAAAAGAACCACCTGAAAGTAATGTTAATGCACTAGCTGGTCAGAGGTTTAGGTCACATTGAGCACGGCACACTGAAAGGGAGACACTCGTCACACTTACACAGTTTATTAGTTTAGGCTTCTGAAGACAAACACGTGGGGTCCAGCAATGGGTCGACACATTTGAACTGCTTTGATGGTCAGTGTTACAGGACACCAGACTGACAGAGGGAACACTACAGGGACATTCTTCATACTTACTCCCTCCCTCCTCCTCCTCATCACTGGAGGAAGAGCCAATGGAAAAGAAGCGTCTAGTTTTTGGGAGGAGCGGAGAGATACTGACAGAGAAGCTGATTCGTCGCTTTGATGGAGGAAACCCACTCGCTAAAAGGTATTCATGGGTGCAGCAGGATGAAAGAATCTTAGCGGAGAACGTCGAGAATCTTTACTTCTCAGAACAAACGAGAGGCAGAGACAGAGGACTGAGAGACTCACCCTGTACGTCCCGCTGAGTGACGGTGACCATGGAGATGGATTTGGTGAGAGTTGGATGATGAAAGATGGCAGGACAGCTGACAATCAATGATGTCTAACAACACACAAGAAATGAAAATGACAAGTATATAAATCCGTCCTCTCATCGAATAACAAAGCAAAAAAAAAAAAAAGTAAAAGGACACACCTGGCTATCAATGCTGCTGCTGTCTCCTTCCTGCTCCTCCTCGGTTAGGGAGGCCAGAGACCCCCTGTCCAGGCTCTCCACCTGTGAACTCCTGCCTGCAGCCACCACCTCCTGATCACTGATGCTGGCACACTGTGTCTGGTCCTGCACCACTTCTGTGCCCACTTCTAGACTTTCTAGACTGTGGCTGGATGAAAGGAGAAATGAAGTAGGACCATGTTTCCTGACTCAGGTGGCACACTGTTTTCTGCTGGTGATGTCAGTGCACGGCTCCTCCACTTATCACTCAATACTGTAGTATAAAACCAGTGCTCTGCTCTGTGTCTGTCTCCTCATAGTAAGTAGACTAAGCAGAGTAGTTATTATTTTACAACTTCTATACTTTTATAGCCTTTCAGGACTTTCTGCCAACTTTCTTTTAATTTAGTTCTGGTTCGTATTCATGTCCAGGTTCTATCCATCCATGCATGCACAACTCTGATTTATACACCAGTGTCGTTGGTGACCAGCTGTCATAGGGCGAGAGGTGGGGTAAACCATGGATGGGTTTGACTGTTTTTACATCCTGGACGAACCCCCAAATTGTTATATTTCACCAAAAGACTTGGGCAGAGAGTGGAATAAGAATAAAGTGTCTGGGTGGAAAAGCTGTGCACCGGCTCCACAAGAGAAAGGAGGCTGGCACCTGGAGCAGAGAGAGAGAAGCCACAGCATGCCTGCTAGGCTGAACCACACGTCTAACCAGACCTCATTTCATAATGCGCATTGGTATGTTATTGTGTCATCTTTCTCTGTGCTCGTCTTACATCATAGTCAGAGGTTTTAAGTCGCTCTTCTATCGAAGAGCTGTTGAAACGAAACAATATCTGTGTATTACTGTTGGACTTCTGCCATTTACCTTCTGCTGTCTATTTGCTCCTGATCAGGAAAAACCAGGTTGGATGGACACCAGCTCATACTGGAGAAATGGACAGATGGGGGACGAATTGTGAGAAACATGCAAAGAAAAACAAAGAAAAGAAAGAGAAGATGTTTGATGGCAGGGGTGTATTAAAACAAGAATTAATGATAATGGTGTTGTGGTGAGAAAGATGTGTCTAAGCTGTTAATTTAAGTTTGTCTGAAAACTGGCACATTGCTTTAATTCATAACACTTGGACTCACATCACAGCAACACAGCCTGAACTGCACAACTCAATGCAGAAAATACTGTACAGAGGTAATAATCATACATCTCAGCACTACAGCCAGAGTTTAAGGGAATCTTTCCATCTCCACCTCAGTCTCAGCACACTTTGCTGACCTGCTGCTCTCACTGCGCTGATGACTTTTCCACTGGATGCCATGCTTGGGCCAGGGAGTGTCTGTGTATGCCGTGTGAGCAGGCTGAGGCTGCACTCTAGTAAGAAGGCAGGAATGCAAGCCTGATTCGGCTGCTGTGAGGAATAGCGGTGTTGCACTCACACTCTAACAACTCAGTTTAAGGTTCTTGACATTGCCTCACATTTGAATACGTGCTGTCCTTTTCATCAGTAAATCAGTCATTTCTCAGCTGTTTCTGAATGTGTGAAACACGACTCACAGAAATATCAGCCTAGACGCACAAAAAGAAAAAGTATGTGGCCCTGCAAGGAAACAGAGGCAGACGTGAATAAAGCAGGTCATGGAAGACGGGGTTACCTTCTTCTGTGGAGAGGGGTCTTGGCTTGTTTCACCTCTCCTGAAACGGTCTTCAGTGAGCTGAAGGAAGGGGCAGGCGGACTGTTGATGACAACAGGAGGAAGATACACTCGTGAACAAAGATGTGGAAGCTGGCTTTAATTTCTCCTGCTGCTCGACACGGAGCAGATGCTCGGCTGCTGTGTTTGCACTTACTGTTTGCAAACGCAGTTCATGTAACGAACTCTGAATGCAATTGTGTTTTGAAAAATATCAGCCAATCTGGAATTTGACGTCAGCAGGATTTGTCAATAAAGTTGGGAGCGGAGCAACTGTTCTCGTGTTGACACCAAGTGTGTGAACAAGGAGACCCATCAGTAAAGTTTTAAAAGCCAAATGAGACAGATTCTGACCCGATACAAGGCTTAAGCTGCACAACAAAGCACAATTTCAAGGCTACCCGAGCATTAGACAGCACAACTGACTGATGCCAAAGCCACAGCTGTTGTTCTAGTCCAACCAAGAAGGCCTCCACAATGCTAACATGCAGCTTTGATACAAAGCTGCATCTTAGCATTCACATCTATGGAAAGACCTCCTTAGACAGCACAACTATACAGAGGGTCATATTTTTTACTTAGAAGATGGTCCTTTAGTGGCTCGGTGTCAGAACAGCCCGAGGTTCCAGTACCTGCTCTGTGAGAGCTCCATGTGTGTGGCTGTGTTGATCCTGCCCGGCTCCCAGCTATGGCGACGCAACGGAGACAAGGAGCGACTGGATGTGCGCAAGACGGCTGATAACACTGGAGTTTCTGGAAGCTGGTCTTTTTTCTCTTCTTCATCGCCTCCTCCCTCTACCTCTCCTCCTCTTTCTCCTCCTCCTCCTCCTCAGATGTATGTCAGAAAAAAATATTACAACCACTCACCGGTTAAGAATGAACACGTAACAGGACACATGCAACACACCCAGCACATCGTTCAAACAGTTACTACAAATACTAATGACTAATGTTCTAACTCTGAAGTAAATGCTGAGAATATGGGATGTTTCGCTGGATTTCACCAGAAGCTCATTGTGTCTGTGACCTGAGTGAAATCGGCCCTGATCTACTGTGCATAGCAACAGACAGATTTACTTTCAGCTCACAGGCAGACAGACAGGAAGTAGAACATGCCAAAGAGCTTGTAATTATTAACTTCTTCAAGGAAATAACAGTTTCAGGTATCACTGTGTGCTTTACCTCTGTCCTCCGTTTTTGACATCCAGGACAGTGTGGAGCTCTGAGGGGACACAGCGCCAGATGTGTCCACTGGCAACGCTGCTTTGCTGGGACTGACAGCTTCTTGCATCAGTGCATTACTAGTGGAGGAGTGGGCGCCACAGGCCTGGCTGTCCATGTGCCCAACACCAGTCTGAGGAGCCTCAGGCTGGAGAGAAGGGGAGAAATGTGAGGTGGATTTTACAAAGATGTAAACAAACACAAAGCTAGGGCACTGAGACACACACACACACACACACACACACACACACACACACACACACAGACACACATTTAGACAACAGAAGCATCGTCACCTTAAATTATATGGATCTTTTGATGTTTCTTTTTTCATTATTTAAATTAAGTTTCATCCACAGTTATTCTTGTTATACAGTAAAACATGCACATGCTGTAATGACATAATGTCTGAGTATTTTGGTTGCAGTGTGTACTGTGAACAAAG
>NW_005187609.1:1093696-1099077 GCF_000239375.1 Pundamilia nyererei
ACACACACACACACACACACACACACACACACACACACACACACACACACAGTAGTAGATTTTTAATATAGGATAATAGGATATTTTAGAAGCTGGGCATTGGAGTGATTTGAAAGGGCCCTGTAAGAAAACGTTCTCAGGGAAAGAGCTGAATGTGGTCTGTGGAGGATTATGAGAAAAGCTGGTGGAAAAGGCCTCTTCCAGAAAAAATGAGTCACTGCTCACACTCTGACCAGCTCCAAATATTTCTCTGTGACAGCAGAGAAGTTCTGCTGCACCAAAACTGCTGATATTTTGTATGTGTGCGTGCGTGTGTGGTTATGGGAGTAAGGACAGCATTGATTATGAACACGCGGCAACATTATTTCATACAAATGTCAAACACGTTGTGTGGTCTGATAAGTTTGGATTTCCTTCAGGTGGCGGGGTCAGACTTTGATGTAAACTCCTGCCCAGTGTCAGTGGCTCAGGCTGAGGCTGGTGGTGTATGGGTGTGGGATCTATAAGTCGAGCTATCGCAGCTGATCGTGTCCATCCCAGTATGACCTCAGTGTACCGTCTTCTGATGGCTGCTTCCAGCAGGATAAACACTGCACTTCAAAGCTCAATTGTCTGCACTCAAAAGCTCCGAAAAAACCCAAGAGCCTCTCAAAGCAAAGAAGCGACGTATTCGTCAATGGCCAAGTCAGTACCCTGATTTCAACTTAACATGCTTTTAAGTTACAGAAGATAGAAGTGAAAGATAAAGACCCACAAACAGCAGCTGCTCTACAGTCCTGGCAGAGGATGTTAAAGAAGGAAACACAGCATTTGGTGATGTTCTTGGGTGCTAAACTTCAAGCAGTCACTACAAATTCATTCATTCTTTTAATTAAAATCATGTTTGATTAATTAGGTTTGAGCCTCTGAAACTTTGGACTATGCATAGAAATGTCTGTAATTCCTCAACAGTTAATGTGGTATTTCACAAAGTCTATGTGTGTGTGTGTGTGTGTACCTTGTGAATTAGACCATCATCCAGCTCAGGAGTGACGTTCAGGCCATCTTCCACCGCCGACTCTCCCTGCACCAAACACAGTGACACACACGTTCCTCGGTCTGTGTGAATATCTGTGAAGAAGAAGGAGGAGGACGGTCAATCACTTCCTGCTGAGTGAGCGAAAGACAACATGAGTTGTCACATTAGAGACTGTGGCATGCTATAGCGCTGGTAGAAAGGAAGTTTATCTCATATCACACCAACCACAGAGAAACAGCCTGCCTGTTTCTCTGTGGTTGGTGTGTGAAAGCACACTTTATCTGATAAAGTTTAAAGGTTAAATAAATAAGCGAACATTAAGTGCTCAAGCTTTAAATTTACTGCAATAATAAATGAAAGTTTATGTTCTGAATTGTACCATGTGGCTCAGTGAGTGTTTACATTCATACAAATATTCTATTTAAATAATCTATTTAATGTATTAATAACAATCTTTGGTTCTTGCTACTGATAACGCTACTCAAATTATCATTAAATAATAAAATAATCCATTTTAATGCAAAGTTTTCGTTACAGAACCTCATCAGAGATGCAGTGAAATCAGTGTTTCGACTCAAAACGCATTTAAAACCACCTTCAAGCCTACAAAATGCTAATCACGTGTTATTACATGGTTTTGCATTTTGCAGCCCTGATTCAAGTGTTTGCAGGCGATCATCACTCTTCCTTATGTTTGATTGATTCAAATGTTACTATGGAATTAAACAGAAATAGCTTGAGCCGTGCTTATTACAGTGGAACTATTATAAGTGTTTCCACACATCTCCATCACATTTTACAGCACATTAAATACGAGTTCTTGAGGGTTCTGCTCAGCTGTACTGGTAGCAGGTAAACTGGTGTTAAGATCTGGTTACTTCCTTTCAAATTAAGTGGATTGACAGTCTGTAAGCCTTACCTGTACATGGTGTTATTGCGTTGTGTTCAAGATTGGGCTGTACAGGACAGAGCACATGGCTTTCTCTCTGGATCTAACAAAGAAACACAGAGGGAGAGAAAGCAGAATGAGGCTGCTGTTTGCAGTACATGAGTTTTCCTGTAAAGTTCTCTGTGCTGAGCACACAGCATTGTGCTCCGAAACAAGGATGAAGAACTAAGCGTCATCCTCAGTTCTTCGCAGAATTTTTCTCTGAGCGTTCTCAGGTGACACAATATGACACTGTCACACACAAACACAGGATCCACGCGTGACTGATGACAACAGCCGTTCACCCACGTACTGTGTGTGCTGCATCTGTGTGTTACATGTTGATCCAACACATAGAGAATGATTGTTCCACACACACAGCAGTCCAGTGTAACATAAGACCGATGTAGGAAGGCTCCTTTACCAGGGTGCAATTCTGCAATTGTTCAAACATCAGCTGCTCTGAACTGCTCAACATCCCTCCGGGACAACACTTTTCCAGCCTGCATATGTCTTTAGATTTTTAATGTTTTGGGCCATCCAGCTGACCAGTTTAGTAGCAATGTCCTTGCTACTAAATATTCCACATTCCACACTGTCAGTGAACTTATGACAAAGTGGGACTGACTGGAACATCAACTCAGTCGTGAAGTGGTCGGCCACGCGAGACTACAGATCAGGGTCAGCGGATGCTGAGGTACACAGTGCACAGTCCGCAGCTCTCTGCAGAGTCAATCACTACAGACCTGCAAACTTCATGTGTCCTTCAGATTAGCTCATAAACAGTCAGAGCTTCATGGAATGGGTTTCCACGGCCAATCAGCTGCATCCAAGCCTTACATCAAATAGCACAATGCAAAGAAGTGTTCTTTGGAGTGATGAATCACACGTCTCCATCTGGCAGTCTGATGGAGGAGTGTGGGTTTGGCGGTCGTCAGGACAACGGTACTTGTCTGTCTGTGCCAACTGTGAAGTTTGGTGGAGAGCGATTATGTTGTGGGGCTGTTTGACCTCTTAGTTCGAGTGAAAGGAACACTTAATGCTTCAGCATACTAAGACATTTTGGAAATTTCATGCTCCCAACTTTGTGGGAACCGTTTGGGGATGGTCCCTTCCTGTTCCAAAATGACTGCATACAGTGCACAAAGCAAAGCCCGTAAAGACATGAGAGAGTTTGGTGTGGAAGAACTTGACAGACTTTCTTTATACTCGTGGCTTCTGATGGAATGTACAAGTCACAATTGTATGTTTTGTGTTTAGGGTACAGAAATAATCACTGTAAAACTGCACGATGGCGGACTGAACAAAAGACCACAAAGACCTCTCTTCTCTGATATCATCTTTAAGATAAATGTGCGTGTTTAGACAAAGGCTGACTGAAGTCTAAGGGCTGGATATTAATGTGAGTGAAGCAATGAATTGTGTAACTCCTACTACTTTTGTCACTGCTGTAGGCTGGGCCATCGCAGTGATCTCATACTTAGTTGTGTGATGGTTAATCAGTAAAGCCAATGACTCCTTTGTCTCGCTGACGACTGTCTCAATGGATCTGTTGTCTTAGCTCCATGTTTCCTGCACTGTCTATTGTCAACATGCTGCAGAAAAAGATCCACACAAAAGAGCAGCTCTCCAACATGTAGGAGACAACAGGCAGCATTTGTCACTCTGCACCCATGCAGCATATGCTGGACAGTTGTTTGGAGGGTGCACACTTGATTTAAAGTGAACACTCACTTTAAATCACCAGAGATAAGTACATTTAATGAAATGTATGAAGCATGTGAACTGTTCTATCCCAGTTTAATGAGCCTGAATAATTTACCTGTGCCAAATAAAACATATGTTTGTGTATGTCGATTGGCGATCTGTCCAGCTGATTTGAATCATCTAATGCTTTCAGTGAGTCTGAGAAAGAACATTCCTTTTTCTTGTCTTTCTTGTCTTTTCTCCCCTCGCTCCCAACCAGTTGCAGCAGATGCTGTTAGTTAAAAGTTAATAAAGGACAATCGCAGCATTGATACACTACTGACATTGATAGACTATTAGCTGTTACAGTCTGTTACATTCTGTCAGTAATAGACTGTTTCTTAATCAGCATGATCAGCATCACAGTTTTTGACACTTTACCACAACACAGATCTGTATCAGGAGCACGGAGCGCTTTCTCTCATAGTTGCACAGATCATCTCTCAGGACAGCTGACACAGCTGAGATGCTGTGTGTTAACAGCAGTGCTGTCATCTAATGCTGGGGGCTGTCACAAAGCCTGCTCTGCTCTCTCATCTCTGCTGGGAAGAGCTGATACGTAAGAAGCAAGCCAAACCAGCCCCCGGCAGCAGGATTTCATTTCTGCATCACCAAAGTAGAAGTTGGAGTTCTATTGCTCTGAAAATTGTGTGCATAGGAGTAAAAACAGAGAAACTGTAATGCAAACCATGCTTTGTGTTACTCTCTGTGACAGCATAAAGGCTGTGGGTGTGGCAATTTCACACTATCACCAAAACACTGAGCATAGTGATATGTACACAAATTTTCGTATATGTGTGTGTTTGCAAAGAAGATGCCAGTGAACATGATGCACACACCCTGCCTTCTTCTCTGGAACACAGCTCATTTAAAATGGACTGAAGCAAAGTAGGAAACTGTTCTGAGGTCAGACCCTTCCAGATTGTTTTTGGAAAACATGGGCACCACATCCTCCTGACTGAAGACCAAAGGAATTAGGCACATCTGGAAAGGCTCCATCAATGCTGAAAGGTATAGACATGTTCTAAACCAACAGATAGTCCATCCAAATGACACCTTTTTTAGACGACTCTCCATATTTTGCATAACAATGCTAACCCATGTATGGCATCTGTTAAAGCATGGCCGACCTGGCCTGCTATGGCGTTATTTTTGTGACCCTCACCAACTGAGAACATCTGGAGCATCATGATAAGAAAGAAGAGACAAAGAAGAATAAGCCAGGACAGCTGAGCAGCTAGAATCCTGCATCAACAACATCCCTCTCCCTCAAAATAACTGGCAGGTCTAAGACTTTCAACAGCAGACGAACAGTATCTGAAAGTCATGTCTTTAAGAAACAGGAAAAATCCCGTTTCTTAAAGACATGACTTTAAGTCATTTGCACAGAACATTTCTGATGATCAGAAATGTTCTCAGTGGAGGGATGGCTAGAGCAGGGTGATATGACCAAAAATATTTATCACGATATACATTTGAAAATTTGCGATAACGATATAACTGACGATATAATCGACACTAGACAAAATACTTTACAACTCCACAACTTTATTCGTGCAAAAAAAATAAAATCAATGTGTTTTCACTTAAACAAGCAGCCGTTTTTTGCATTAAAGTTATATAAAAATTTAACAGTGCAAATGCAAATTCCTTGCTGACAGTTTAACCAAAAGGCATTTCCAGTGGAAA
>NW_005187609.1:1100787-1104735 GCF_000239375.1 Pundamilia nyererei
AAAAAAAAAGGGGAGTGAGCAAACTTACAAATTCAGCAGGAGATTACAGAATTATTTCCCTGAGTGTATCTACAGAGGAGGGCAGGACAGAGGGTCCAACACTGAGTGTCTGCAGTAAAACATGGTGGAGGCTCTGTCATGGTTTGGGCTGCTTTTCAGCCAGTGGTGTTCAACATCTTGTCAAAATCGATGGAATTATGAATGCAGAAAAGTACCAACAGATTTTGATCCACCGTGTAAAAACATTTGTAAAGAATCTGACTGGCAGCAGCTTCATTTTATGTAAATACAACAATGAACCCAAACACACTGCAAATATAGTAAAAGCATTCCTGGAAAGAAAAACACAAAGTGGAACACCATCAGTTATGGGCTGGCCTCCCCCGGACCCCGGAACATGCATATATTTACATGGACGTTCGCTCATGTTTATAAATCACCGCACAGATTTCCTAACAAAATATAAAGAAATGAGGCGTGGCTCAAGACTTCTGCACAGCACTGTATCTAAAGTACATATATGAAGACCATGAGTGACTGCAGGACTCTCAGCCATCAAATCACCAGCTTTTTTCCCTACCTTAATCAACAGCACATCCACAGTGGGCTCTCCTTTGGCACAGAAGCTGTACCTTCGCCTGTGCCTCTCATACATGCTGCCAGTTTCACCCTCAGCTGCTAACAATCCAGGTCTCACACACATGCTGACAGCGAAACATACTGCAGGCAAAAGCTCAGCTATCGCCCCGCTCTCCACTGTCTGTCCCGACTGCAAATCTGTCACAGCAGCAATGATGGAAACAGCCGAGGGAGGAGTACGAAGGAAAAAGGTCCAACTGGAACTTTGTGCAGTTACAGGCAGCTGATTTACTTGAGGTGAAACGAGAAAACTTCACAAAAGAAGAAAACAGTTAGTATATCCAATTAGCGACATGAGAAGAGGGAATCCAAACCAAATCCACTTAAACAAACAGTGAAAGAACAGCTAACGCAGATCAGTGTGCTCCTACTCAGAGTAATCCTCTACAGCCTGCGAGCTCTGACGAGGAGACTTCCTGCACACATCTGTTTATAACACCAGCCCCCTCTCCATCCCTCCTATCCACCCGCTTCCTTTTTCCCTCACTGCCTTCTTCCCTCTCTCTCTGTCCACTCCCTCCATCAAAAGAGCCAAATAAGAGCAGCAGAAGTGGATAAATAGTGAGTATGCCCTGTGCTGAGTGACTGTGCTGAGTGATAATGTCATATGTGCTGCTGCACCCACATGCACAATCACTGCCACATCAGGGTGACGTAAACATGGAAAACAGACACCTGCAGTCAATGCCACTGTAAACGGATGAGAGGAGTACACCAGGGACAGGCCCCCAATATGTTGCAAGGCTAACACAAAGAGACACACAACCGTTCACACGTACTGGACATTTTCAATCACAGTTAACCCACATGCAGACCTGTGACACACACCCACATATGTACACACAGAGCACACAAACAGGCTTGACATCAGAGCGCTCGGTCAACACTGCACCAGCACACAGTTCTCGTGCTGAAGTTACAAAAATAAAGAAATCAAATTTATTTCTGGCACGCCTCATATTTTCAGTATTTGCTTTTTCACACTACAGTTCCCACAATGCTTTGGGTACACCTTGGGGAAAAAAATGTGCAGTATAATGAATAAGTTGGTTGAAAAACAACACGTGTGTGTGCATGTGTGTGCATATGCATGTGTGTGTGCATGTGTTGCTGATAACATGATGAAAGTCATTTTTAATAAATTAAAGAACTCTCTCAACAACACAGAGCTAACTTATAGTCAGTAAGTGCAAGAAATCAGCACCACCTGTGACCAATCAGCAGCACACAAACACAGCGGTAACCACGGTAACAGCCGAACACCACCCAGCTCTGACAGAGTGAGAGACGGTCACATCTGGAACTTTTTATACCTACTGAAACCACACGGGGGCAACAAAGAATACCCGAAAATGAGTGAGTTCCTACAGACTGCATCAGAGAGCACACAAAGAGAACACAGGGTTCAATTTTCAATTGAATTCAGTTTTATTTATATAACGCCAAATCACAACAGCAGCCACCTCCAGGTGCTTTATACTGTTAGGTATAGACCCTACAATAATACAGAGAAACCCCAACAATCAGACAACCCACTATGAGCAAGTGCTTTGGTGATAGTGGGAAGGAAAAACTCCCTTTTATCAGAAGAAACCTCCAGGAAAACCAGACTCAGGGAGGGGGCGGCCATAAGCTGCGACAGCTGGGGACGATACGAGGAAGACAGAAAGACTTGTTGCAGGAATTGCTTCAAGATCAACCCGAGACAGTGATGAAGTTCATGTCCTCTGGATGCAGAGAGCACTCCCATCAGCACAGAAAAGCTTCCTCGTGGAATAAAGGTGATAAAGATGGTCACTTCACTACAGGGTTGAGAGGGTCAGGATTTTCCTTTAATTTGTCACCGAGCTGTACGTGTAAGATGTGAGACTGTATCAGCTCTGGCCTAACTGCATTAACAGATCTGTTAACAGAGGCTAGCAAACCTGCTACCTGATCCCAAACAAAAACTAACTCAAATGTGGACACAGTGGAACCCAGGATCCTTTAGAAAGTTGCACAAACATGATTCAATAAGTGATTTCAAAGTCCTATGATCACTTTTATGGAAAATAAATAAAAGTGCCAAACATCTGAATCAAACACATGGAAATCCAGCAGTTTCTCTAAGACTCCAAACTCGACCTGCTCATCTTCTCAACAAGGTAGCAAAGTTTTACATGAAAGCGAATAAAGCAGGCTCTCCTATACCGCTCTGTGTACTGTACCTCCCTCTTCCGTCCCTCCCTGACTCTGACATTACACCCCAGGGCAAGGTCTCAAGGTTCCCATGCCTCCCACTGTAACCTGCAGCTCTATGATACCAAACAGTGCGTCATCAGGAGTCATTAGAGAAGGATTTATATGGTGTCAAAGGAGACCGCGGCCTGGCCCGCTCTGATCTAACCCCAAAACCACAGAGGGCAAAACTAATGTTCATATGCACTGCAGGAAGGAGAGAGGAGGTGGGCTTGTGGGACCTGAGTGTGGCACTGAGCTGGTGTATTTGTCTTAGCTGCTCGGTCTCCGTGCTCCCTTGTCCGCTCTGTCAAATAACAGGGTTTTAAGGGGGTGGAGCCTTAGCTTACTCTCCAGAAAGTCTCAGTACTTCACTCCTGCAAGAGCCTGCAATGATCACACCACATCTAGCCAGCTGCTTCGCAAAACGTTGACAGGTTCAGTGTATGCAGGTGAGACAATAGGACAGACTTGCCTGTGACACTATGAAACAGTCACTCCACTGAACAGCAGCTCACCTGCAGAGTGTGTGCGCTGTCCCAGCCTCTCTGCTCCTGCTCTGCTGCTCCTGCACACGACAGAAAACACCATCAGGTTAGCGTGGACACTCACTGGCTTTGAAAAACGCATCAGCCAGCTACAATATCATCCACAATACACAGAGCACAGCTATATTTAGAGGGTGGTGAATCAGTGATGAGAACAACAACATGAGGTGGTAGGATCAAACAGGCCAGTCATTGCACACACATTAACTCCAAAGCCTCTGAAAACAAGGAAGTGATGTCATTGTTCCAGGAAGTGCAAACACTTCACTGAAAAGTGATCAAGGTGTGTGTTTTGTATGTAAGGAACAAAACTGCAGTGGTAGGCACACGTAAAGGCTAGGATTTTTCTGTCTTAGCAGGGCAGAATTATGAGCCTGGGCCTCTTTCAGCTAGCTCTGGTGCTAATGCTAGCTGGGCCTCAGCACGGGTATGTTTTTAAAGTGCGAGTGCTTGTATTAACTTAGCGTCGAATAGTATAATACTCGTTTAATGTCCCGCTGTCCTTCGAGGCCTTTGCTCAATGGATCAGAATCTGGATTGGACA
>NW_005187610.1:0-7129 GCF_000239375.1 Pundamilia nyererei
TACGCTTAACAACACTAGAGACACTGACGTGGAGTCTAACTCAACGATCCTGCGCCGGAGGAAGCTCCATCGCTCTGTTAAGTAGCTCCCCCGACGATCCTGATCAGAAGCAGGTGTGTGGGAAGCTAGGCGTGACCAGCAGCTGGCAGGGCCACACCCATCAGGCCTGCAGGTGGCTGTCCTTCGTCCTCCAGCCACACCCACCCACACACGCACACACACACACACACACCAGCATGGAACACAAGAGCACAGTGCAGCAAACATACATCCAATACACAAATAACAATAAAGGTCCACACTGTTCACGAACCCCGAGTCCCCGGAACCGGGTCCGTGACAAGGAGATGTCCTTACTGAACCATCAGAGCTGAACAGGTGATGGAGAAACAGGTTTACCTTTTAGGTGACATGGATGAGTTGAAGGGAAGTTATGAACTGTTTCTGAGAGACTAATAACACCAGGATCCTTTTTTATGTAGCTGACAGCTGGTAACTGTGCAGGGGCGGATCTAGCAAAGTTTTGCCAGGGGGGCAGGTAGGGCATTAACAGGGAAAGGTGGGGCACAAAGAAATACTTTTCTTTCTTATTCTCATTTAAAATGTCTCGCTTTTGTTAAATAATTATCTGAATCTTACAACCAAAGTTTTTATCTGACGTAAAATGTATAGAAATCATGCATATACCAACAAGACTGTACATCACTGTCACAACAGCGTTTGTTTTCATTCAAAGGCTTTATGGCTGTAATACCTGGTGGGCCGGTCTGTAGTCAAAATGCCAGAGGATGTTTTTTTGTCCCAGTCCAGCCCTGTGCACGACACGCAGTGAATTAATCTGAGAAGGTGCATCAAAAAAAATAAATGGCCGCGCCAGCGGTGCACATCACAAATCAACTCGCATAGACACATTAGTTGTGCCGCTTCTTAATGACGGTATCTTAGCTAACAACCCCAACTACCAGATTCAACTTGTAATTGGCTAAAAATAACTTCGCCTACTGGTGAGAGGGACGTTGTTGGCTTTCCACATTCTGACACTTCAAAAGCTTCAGGAGCTGTTCGCTCAGCACAGCATCAGCACGGAGATACACGGATGCATCCGTAGACTTGAGACACAATGCATGTTTGGGACTTTCAGGCGTTTAGACCAATGTTTTATTTTCTGATCAAACCAGAAAGCTTTAATGAGCAGCTAGATTTGTCTCGCATTTACTGGCTAACGTAATGCCAGTTAATGTGACATCCAAATGCAACTGATTGAAATAAATACCTCAGCTCTGTGGGGGTCAAAGTTTGCAGAACTATGAACGCAGCTGGAACCCACAGTTCATGGAGCTGCATTTTCACCTGGACATCACTACCTGACAAGTTTAACTGTCTTCAGAACATTACAGAGGCCTTATTGACAGTATTTGACTCTACATATCTGTGTGAGCAGATTTTCTCTCACACGAAGAGTGTCCTCAGGTAACTGTCTGAAAGCTGGAGACCAGATATCAGATTAACATGTGTATCCCTGTATTAACAAACATGCCATATTGACCCAGTTTATTTTTCTTATCATTGTTGTGAGGAGACCATAAATAACATTTGTATTTTCTGTTGTACAGTCCATTTGCTGTTATGGATAAAAAGTCTTTTTTTTTTGTTTCAAAATAGCTGATAACTATTCGCTGATAGCTGCCAACATCTGCGAACAAATATAATTGTATAAAGTGGTTCTATATAGTGTGTAAATGTTAATATAGAGCATTATTAAATTTATTGCTAATGCACTCATATGGCACACTGACTTCTGAGGAAATTTTAGATGGCACTCGTCATCAGAAAGGTTGCCGACCCCTGCTCTACTGTCTCCTCGTCGGCACCTTTCCATTCATTAGCTTTCTCTCGGGCTTCATCTCTTGCGTGGGCTCTTTTATTCTTGCAGGTAAATGTTTATTCGATTAAACGTGTTGCCGGTGATTTTATTTTATTACATTTTATTTTATTTACATTTTTTAAAGGGGTGATCCAGTAAGTGTGCTCAGGCACATGTTAGCTATCTATGCTAAACTAGTAGCGTGACTTCAGATTATTTATTTATTTATTAAAATGAAATGAATACACGTGGTTTACCGAGTAACTTTTTGGGTGACATTGGTTAATTATTTTTAAGGCTGCACAGATGCTTATTTTGCAGCTAGGAAAATGTGCAGTAAGCAGTTTTCATGCATTCCTGTAGCCCTGAACTTTTCACGAATGTTCAACGCAGGTGCATGGGAAGGCCATGGACTCAAAGACTGTAAATGTTAGATGGTCACACAGGGATTTTGACTATTGACTTGTAGGCTCTGCATGTCCAAGCCAAAATATTAGTTTTGTCAACTGCCATGTTTTAAAAAAAAACTAATTTCTTTTTCTTTCTTTCTTTCTTTTAAAGCCAACAATCACATTGACTGGATGATAGCATAGTGGGCTAAGTTATTAGCTAACACTAGCAAGCTTGGTTCAAACTGTTAGCATGAATAAGCACATGTTTGTTAAGTAATTAAATACCAGAATTTCACTCATTAAAAACTGAAGCACAAACCAAGTCTATTTTGGATAGGCTCATTTCTCAGGTAATTCCATTAACACAATAAAATACAAGTTCATCTGTAATTGAAACAGTGTGAAGGGTTAAGTTTAGTTGTTTTTGTGGAAGTTTGCTGCTCGTCGTCCCTTCAGGTGTGCAGAGGTTTTGAACTAGTTGTTATACAATTTTATTAAAATGCTCAAGGTACCAAAAGTGCAAACATGTTGGAAATTTTTACTATACAGATGGAGATGGAAAAAAAACCACCGTGTAGCTGCTATGAAGGGGAACCCATGCATTGAGGCTAAAACATTTTTTTTTTGTTCAGGGCTCAAAACATTTTACCCCTCCGTCATAAAAGGCTGATGGAGTATTGCTGTCACCCTGCTGGACATGGACACCCATGTTGGTGAATGTAAAAACTCAAAAATGAAGCGATTTTATCAATAGGCGTCAATTTGAAACAGTCTCAAATTAACACCATAGGTAGATGCCATAGGTGTATCTACTAAAAATCTCAGTGACTACGGTGTCACATTTTCTGAAAATCTCATGAATGCGTTGACTGGATAACAAAGTGAAGTAGGAATTTCAGATTGATACCAAAGGTGTATCTACTAAAAGTCTTGGACAAGTTTAAATCTTACTGACCTCGACCTCAAGGTTAGTGGTCAGAGGTCTAGTTTTCTGAAAATCTTGTGAATAACTTGAGAACCAGTTGATGTAGGATTTTGAAATTCATTCCATTGGTGTATCTAGTAAGAGGCTGAGGCGTATCCCTGGCTGACAGCCAGCATTTTTTAAAAATAGAGTAAAATTAGGGTTTTAAGACGGGCATTGACTTGCTTTTGGAGCCAGCCTTAAGTGGCCGCTAGTATCGATTTATTAATTTATTTATAAAGGTGTTGTTATTGGCGTTTGTAATGGACAATAAATAAAAAATTTAAAAATACGGATGTTAGAGTTGATGCTTTTGAGATTGTGCTAAGATATATATATAACCACTGCTTTTATATGTCCTAATATGGTTGTGATTGTTCAGAAAGAGCGTGACGATTAGCAGCTTTATTTTTGGGTTTAGAAGTGCTAACATAAGATGTAGGAAGCAGTCTCATCGCTATAATATTTCATTGCACACAAGAAACCACGAGTTCTTGTTTTTCTAAGTTAAGCAGGATTGCTTACTTCTGCTTTTGTGTTTAAAGGTCATGCCTAAATGGAGTGACTTGAGATGTCACGCCATATATGATGTCAGGAAGTGTCTAACAAACAGACCCACACACATGCATATACGGGTTGTGTCCAAATTCATGGGCTGCATCCTCCTGAGGACGCATTATGTAGGCCGATTATGTCACAGCGACGCGCCGAAGGCTGTCCTCCTTTTCCCCGAATTTGAAGGATGGGTCGGGTGTGTCCTTTGTGGCTTACCATATCCCAGAATTCATAGCGTGGCCCAGCCAAACTCCAGTTTTCAACAATGGCGGCCGCTACTAAGTTTTTAATATTACTCTTATCAATCTTTCTGGGTCACAAAATAAACTTTTAACATATTTTCAGGCGAGAATGTGGGTGTGTAAACTTCAAATATCTGCTCGGTTTATCAAGATATCGCATATTTGCAAAAGCGCTCCAACATTTTCAGAGACGTCTGCTACCCACCAGCTCGATAGCTAGCCGAGAGCTCGAGGGTCACTAGAGCCGCAGAGAACGGCACAACTCCCGGCACATAAATCTCAGATCACCGCGGAGTTTCGCTACTCAGGTTAAACGTAATATGTAAGTCACTTAGACAACCTAAATGTTATTGTTTGGCTTTTTCAGTGTTTTATTTGTTTGTGAGTAAATCGGTTTGGCTGAGATTAAAGTTATTAGATTAGATTAGATAAAATTATTAATTAATTATTTTTCACACAGCTGAATAAACGGCAAACAGAAAATTGATTAAACAGAAGTGTGAGATGGTCGAGAATTTACGCCAGTGTCCTGTTATATTTTACATAGCAAGGAGCAGACGGCCGAGTTTATTAAACTCCACCGAGACGGCGGTGATGCTAATCAGAAGGCTAGACCGTCCAATTCCACAGCCGTTTACTTCCGGCCTACCCGACCTTCTGAGGACCCGATCCACGTAGACCACGAAGGCCGGGTCCTCAGGAGGATGCAGCCCATGAATTTGGACACGACTATACACACAGACAACCTCAAGCATGCACGCTTCAGACTGCCACGTGATTTGTTGAACTGTGTATAGCTGCTGTGGCACTTTTACCACTAGAAGATGCTGTTAGTGAACTCTAATTTCTTTTTCTGTCAGCTTGTTGCTGTTTGTGGCATTACAAACACGCGATGCCAACAGGAAGTTGCAGAGTGCCCTCTGGTGTACACACTATGTAACATCAGCAATCATAATATGGTCAAAGGGCGTTTCTCCTATCAGTACTTTTTATCAGATTCTTATATCTCGTCAGTTATAAATTCCAATGCCAGTGGCTCTTCTAATAGCTACTAGAAGTCAGTAATTTAAGCCCATTGGTAAATTGGTGGGCTTTACAACTCATCATGTTGGACATTAACAAGTATGAGAATTTATTTGGTTTATAAATGTGATGGAGGTGTGGTGTTTTGAGGATGACAAAAAATGGAAATTATCAGTCTGCATTGACCAATCAGCTAATCAGTTAATTATTTCATTTATACTGCATAGTATCTGTGCTTCCTATTTCCTCCTAAATGCAAAAACAGGTAACGACCTGAAAATTGTGAAAAAATTAGGCTGTCTGACTTTTGGTGTTTAACTTCTAAACCACTAACCCTAATATTTAAAACTATTTAAGTTATCATGAAAAAAACAACAACTCTGCTGTAGCCCCACTGCAGTTGTTGCAGTAGTTGGCAAGTGAAAGAGGTACTGATACTTAATCCCTTGTTTGTTTTTCAGTTTTTCATCCAGATAAACCCACAGAACAAACGAGATTTTCCGTCCATCTCCCCAGAGAGAGCCTTCGCCGACTTCCTGTTCGCTCACACCGTCCTCCATCTCGTTGTGATGAATTTCATTGGCTGAGGCAAACATGTAAGTGCGTCTAAGTGTTCCACAACACAATGGAGGCTATGACATGGTTTGATGGTGGAATTTCAGCCAGCGGTGTTGGGGATCTTGTCAGATTTGACGGTATTGTGAATGCTGAAAAGTACCATTCGATTTTGATTCACCATCTAATACCATCTGACCTAAATGTTATTGAAGCGGTGTCAGAGCATTTTGACAGACAACAGAACAAAAGGCAGTCAACATCCAAAGCTTTGAATGGCCTTCAAGAAGCCCGGAGAACTGCTAGATGAAAGCTTGCCCGAAAGAGTTCAGGCTGTGTTGCAGAATAAAGGTGGTGGTACTAAATATTGACTTTGAAGCTTGGTAGGATTATACAAGGCCCTTATTTGCATTATATGCAGTATTTCTGTATGTATTTACACATGCTTCCTATTTCTCATTTTCCTGGCAAAATATAAAGAAAGTAGTGGTGACTCCACACTTTTGCACAGCACTGTATTTCTGTGCATCCCCCCCACCCCCCAACTTCTGCAGCTTCTTATACACAGTAGGATTGTTCAAATCTGGCTTTTCAAATGACCATTTAGTGCTGGTTATTGCAAAGAGACATCCTTTCTTCTTTTCAAGGGTAGCAGGAAAGAAAACTCTAACATCCAAATGGTTGTGGTAAAGGACTCCAGGCTCAGTGGTGGAACACACATCTTTAGAAGTTGTGCATTTCCATTTTATGCCACAGTCCAAAATGTCTCTCCCCCCCCCCCTTTTTTTTCTTTCTAACTTCGGGGTCTAAGCTTAAGCATATTCAGTTCTACATAAAGAAATGAATACTGTATTAATGTGCCAAGACTCAGTTTTAATTGGAGTGAATTTATGGCAGTATTGAAAAGTGCTTCATAAAAATGCAGCAATTTTTACTGCAGAATTCAGGGGTGTGAGAATAATTGCACGGATCCACATCCAGTCATATTTAATCATTCTAATTGAAAACCATGTGGTGAATGACTGCTTTAAGTCTTAGACATCAGCAGACACTTTGTGTTTTCCCTGGAGATGCTCCCACAGACTTTTACTGCAGACACCTGGGGTTCTCTCCACCTTTTCTCTGCCTTCACTTTTCAAGGTACAATGCATCCAAGTGTCCAATTACCTTTAAACAGCGACACTAGAAGGACCCTAACTCCCACACATTTCTTTCAAGGTTGAAGTGAATCTATTAGGATTAAAGCCTAGACTTCTCTTATTTTTAAAATGAATACTTAGAGTCAGAGCCTGGATAATGAAATATGTAACTGTTAAACAGAACAACGGAAACGGAACACAACAACACAAGAGCCCCCCAGGAATCCAAACAGCGAAAACAGTCACAGGGGCCCCTGGCACACACAGGGCTGAACCGGCAGGCACGTGGGCCTCTGGAAAACACAGAGCAGACTGCAGCTGCGCAGAGCACTTACCCTGCTCAGGCAGCGACAGCCAAGGTGCAGTCCTCAGCTGGGTTCTTAGCTCCCAGGGGT
>NW_005187610.1:22980-28808 GCF_000239375.1 Pundamilia nyererei
GAGTGACGAAACGTTTCTCCCACAAAACGCTACGTCCAGATGAACAGAATCAACTTTTGGAGACACCAGAGTTACATCTTTATAAAAGCATTGCTGCTTATCATTAGACATATCATAAAGAGACATTATAAACATTATAAACAAACAAAGTCAAAGATTTCATAAAAATCAGAGAAAAGCTGTTAAAATAATCAGCAGAACATCAACACAACGTTCATCAAATTCTGATTCAAATCTAAAGAAGTGTTCATTACAGTGTCATTACAATCTGGCATTTATGTAGTTAACATCTGTATCTGCCCAGTGGTCACATGACAAAGGGAAATTTTATATATGGGGAATCTGGAGTCTGTGTTTGCACAACACAGAACACTTGTTAAGCGTCAAACTTGAAGAGGGAACATGCAGCGACTCTTTATTCTCACGCTCAGCCTGATACCATGGATCCCAGGTATTCACTGTGACTGTGTGCATTTGATTAGAGAAGTCAGACAAAAAAGATTTTCAAGCTGTTTTCAGATTAGGTAGAGGATCATCAGGGGGTCCTTTGTCCCTCTTTGAGGGGTAACTCCCACTGGGTTTAAATCTGGGACTCTCCACCATTGACCCTTAGAACTGAAAAAGCTTCTCGGATGAGAGGTGAAACATCTTCAGGCAACTTAAATAAGTCCAGACGCTTTTCTTTCCAAGCTCCTTAGACTAAAGCAGGAAACTGTGCTTTGTAACAAAGGAAACTGAAGCAGGTTAATATGGTGCAAGTATTGCCAATGGCCACACCTTTTATTTATAGATAACAGGTGTCCGATGTGAGCAACTGCTCTGTTAAAGTTGTGTCATGACTAAAAGTTTCATTTCAAATTGGTGTTTAACATTTAATGATTTCCACTTCTTGTCAGCTGTTCTCTGCTGGGTGACCACTCAGAAGGAGTTTATTGGCCCGGAGGGTGGATCCCTCACTGTCCAATGTCGATATGGTTCTCACTATGCTGACCATGTCAAATACTGGTGTCATGGGGGGACGAGAATTTTCTGCGAGATCCTGGCCCGAACTGACGAGACCTCCTCGGCCAAGCCAAGTAAAGACAAAGTGAGCATTTTTGACGACCCGGCCCGGTTGATGTTCACAGTAACCATAAACGACCTGAAAGAGACGGACTCTGGGTGGTACTCGTGTGGTGTGGAATTAGCATCAAGGGCTGATGACGTGGCCTACACTGAAGTGAAAGTGTTTCATGGTGAGTAATGGAGAAATTTTGAGATGATAAACATTTATTAGCCCACAGTTTTAAAGAAGTTTGTTGCATTTTCATGATCTCTGCAGGTGTGTCAGTTGTGAACAGCATGGTGAGTGGGGAAGAAGGAAGTAGTCTCACGGTTCAATGCCTTTACACTCAGAGATTCAGGTATTTGGTTTTCCTTCAGAGGATTTTATCCACATTTTATCCTTTAAAACCTTAGAACTGTCCTTAAAGAAGCACTGATCACACTTAAGTAAATGTGGGAATTTGTCCAGAAACTTTCATTGGTATCAAACGCTGGTGGACAGTGAGCATTCACTGACTCTCCTGTGACTGCCTGTCAACAGACTAAGTGAGAAGAAGTGGTGTCGGAGCGGAGACCCAAGCTCCTGTCTGTCGACAGGTTCTGAAGCGAGTTACGAAGATACTTCAGTGACCATCAGCGATGACAGAACTGGGGCTTTCACTGTAACCTTAAAGAAGCTGCAGATGAGAGATGCTGACTGGTATTTATGTTCTGCAGGGCAGCAGCAAGTAGCCGTACAGGTTCAGGTCAGACCACACGGCTCTACTAGTAAGTTGATAAAGAGCCTTTCATATTTTAGACATAAAAAACATAACAAATTACACTTTTGAGCTTTGCTGTCTAACTGATTCGAAACTGTGATAATTAAACTTCATTATGGATTTTCTGTGTGCTGATATCATCAAGGATGATTTTTTTTTCATCACAGGGAGTCTAGAGTTATTCAACATCCTTATGTTGACTAACTCTAGACTTCCCTCTCTAGAAATGCACCCCGTATAGTTTTATTGTTATTCAGCCAACATCTAAAAGATTTATGACACAAAATCACATGTAACACAGTTGGCTGTAAAAGAAATACAAAGAGCAACACTGCTGACGGCATGCACTAAGAGGAAAAGAGAAACCTGTATTCAGATAAAAACATTGCTATTTTCTCTCTCTGTTTCTTTAAATATTAAGTGCTTCTCTCAAAATCAACATGTGGTGCATTAATTAGACTAAGTCTAAATCATGATAGAATGTGTTATCAAGGAAAACTGGGTGACAGGTAACACAATTGACAATTCTTTAGTTTTAGGCCCTCGCTAACATGTCACCTCTAAATGCAGCCTAGTGTTAATTTGAATAGCAAAACTTGACATGTAGCCAAATGCCCAGGAAAAAATAAATGATGGAAACGGTTGATTTTTAAAAAATTAATTAAAAACAACTATGATATTTATCATTGCCTGAAATGAATGTTTGGCTGATAAAGCTCGTTGACATGAAATTGACCTGTAACTGTAGAACGAACCAAAAATTGCTAAAATGCTGAACAGACATAGTCTGAGATTGTGTCATTATTGTGTATCATCGGTTGCAAATGATTTTAACAAACATAATGCCATTTTGTGTCATAGACAACATTATTTTAAGTGAAAGAAAACAAACTAAGACCCTTCCCATGTTTCACAGTCCTTACAAGCTAATACAGGCATATTTACCATCTCTGTGTTCTTAGGTTAGAGTAATAGCAACATTTCCAAGACAAATAAATGATTGCAGCTTATCATTTGCATAACCTATTAGCATTTTAAATCATGCATTGTAGTTTTTTTGTGATTGCTTGGCATTTTCTCCATGTCACCTTGTAGCTGCTGAAATGGGAAGAAGCAGCTTTAAAGATCAATATGTGTTTGTGACAGATGGCAGAGGCTCTCCAGTCTCTACTTGTTCAGGGTATCGATTATTAAAAGTCACCTATGAACAATATTGATGTTAGGATGCTGGAAACACTCTTTACCTATCACAGCATATTTACAGAGTTGTTACAGTATTTTTTTAGCGCTACAATATCTTTACCTTCAAAAACAGAGCCCGTGACATCCCCACCTACTCCGAGTCAGCCCTGGAACCGTTACCGGTAAAAGTCAGCACTTCTTTATTTTCACTTTAATGGATGTCGAAGGTGGATTGTCTGCTCAGTCTGCTTTGTGCCTGCTTCCTAGTTACATGTTGGAGTCTATAGTGGGGTGTTCGTCTCTCCTGCTTCTAGTGGGCTTGGCTGTATTGGCAAGAAAGATACTGCGCAGTAAGGCAACTAATATTCCTTTGAATTTTAAATTGTTATTAAGTGTGTGTGTGTGTGCGTGTGTGCGTGTGCGTGCATCAGCCACAAATTCTATATATAAATAAAGATTTATACGATATAACAAAATGCATTAAATATATCTGACTACTAATTCGCATTTATATTTTGGGCATTCTTTCTAGAGAAGGCTTCTTCACGCTTTAAGCAGACGGAAGAGATATTCCCTGTAAGCCCCCATTATCATGGCCATCTCTGATCTATTACACTCCTTAAGAAACACAATTATCAGGGATATTTTTTAATGATTAGATCACTCATTCTCCTTTCTGTCAATTACAGGATAATCCAAAGGGCATGAGAGACCTGCAACGAAGCAAGTAACACATTAAGTGTTTGACAACAAGGGTACAATGAACCTACTTGCTTACTAAGATCATTTTGTGAATTGTTAATTGTTACTCTTTGTAACTGAATGTAATTTTTCTATTAATTTGCCACACAGAACATATGGTCTTTGGTCCAGTTTTTTTACCAAACCAAACCAAACCACGTCTGAACAAAGGTATATGTTCTGCTTCCTGCAATATAAATTTGGCACATTATAGAATTGGCTTATATAGACTCAGTATTTTAGACTCAATAAAATAAATCAAAATACATGTGGATAATTATATCTGACTTTTTATTTATGTACCAGACTCTATATATTTTTGCAACCTGTGACCTTTTTGCTCATTATAGTGGTCTTATGACAAAGTAGCATTTAGGTGGAAATCTATGCGTAAAACTTTCCTTTTTAGTTACACTTCAATAGACCTAGAGTGTTTGGGGCTTCCCATGATGTACTGATGGTTTCTTCTTCACTACACTTTTTTCACTCTCTCTGTGCTTACATGCCACTTTGCATTTAATCATCATTATTAATCTCTGGCCCTCCTTCACTGTGTATTTAATTTGTCCTTTCTTGCTCAACAAAGCGGTCAGTGCAGATGTCTTCCCCTCCCTGAGCCTGATTCTGACAGGTTTCTACCTGTTAAAAGGAAAAGGGAGTTTTTCCTTCCCACTGTTGCAAAGTTCTTGTTCAGGGTTAGCTCATTGTAGTTATATATAACACCTCGAGGCGAGTGTTGTGATTTGGAGCTAGATAACTAAAATTAAACTGAATTGAATCTGCCAATCAAAGTTGCAGCTGAAGAGAAGGAACACTCACTTGGGGTTTAAGTGTTTGTGTTTCACAGATGGTGTATATGGACACTATAGTTTAAGTTGGGCTCTGCTTTAGTTTCTACTACTGCTGAGAGACATAATGCAACTGAGTAAGGGGTTTTGGTACTGTATTTGCTCAAAAGGGCCAAAAGTGCAAAAATGATGTCAAGTACTGTCAAGAGCAGACCCACACAGAGCTCTCTTTAATTGTCTTTAATGCATCCACGAGTGCAGCAGTTCCAAGAGGAAGCAACTGTTACATGTCAATGAAACTACTACCAATTAAGAACAAAACTGACTAGTTCAACATTGTAAGACTTTCTTTTTGTTATCTTAAGGCAACATAATTATTGCAGTCAATTAAAATAACATGTTAACACTGATGGTTCCCAAGAAATCATAAAGCCTGCATATATAATGTACATATGAAGTGGTAATGTTTTCAGCTCCAAACCGCTGCTTGTTCCTACAACGAGCAAACAGAAAGAATATCCAATGCAAACAGTAAATCTTGTCTGCCCAAAAAGCCCATGAGACCCAGAGGGGGAAAATGATTTCAGTTTTTGCTAGTATTAGTGGAACCAGACTGCACTGTTTCATATGTAATATCGTCATAATGATATGGCTAATTAACACATTTAGACATGGATATAGTCTGACTGAAAACTTGTGGAGGAAAATGTACATGACGTTAGCGTAGTTGTGAAAATAGGACGTCGGCGAATTAACTCTGAAAGGAACAGCTCTACATTTTATGCTTGAAGTGTCTGTTCTCATACTGAACCACAAACCAGGCTTTAGAATTGTAAATTGCACAAGCTAATGAGCCCATGATTCAACTAGACCTTGAAAATATTATATTAATATTTAGCTAACCTTCATTTGAGGGGTAAAAAATATCAAAATTCAAAGAGTCAAGATTCATTCACTGTGCCATACCAGCACCTATGTTCAGGCATGGCAGGTGATACTTTTGTTTATGAACTGCAGCCTTTTAACAGGAAGAAACATGCTGTGGAAGATAGTCAGAGATTAATAACAAGTATGATTCAATGCAGAGATTTCTATAGTAAGTGACCGATGGTGATGTGTCCTGTGTGTCGAAGCTTTGAAGCGTGAGTCGAGTAATCTCGGGGGAGTTTTTGTGAGGCTTGCTTTGATTACGTATACAGTGATGTTCGAGGCCTCGTGGGCAGTCCGTACCATGTGACTGATTCAGGAACTGGCTCGCCGGTTTGCGCCAGATTAGACATAAAATGGGCAGCAAAACACAGCTGATTCCCCA
>NW_005187610.1:29236-31103 GCF_000239375.1 Pundamilia nyererei
TTCACTTGAATCGTCCACTTGATGGCGCAGTAGAGCAAATGAATCATCACAATGCTTCAAACCATGAGTCGACCAGTTGGATGGAAAGCTTCAGTTCACCACAAGGCTTCATCTCACCATCACTAGGTACAGCCTATGCTCAGTGATGTATGCAGCGCTTTAAAGGGCAGCGATGCCAAGCTTTTAAATCACCTTGTGTTGAACTCGGAGCTGAAGCTGGAGTGATAGCGTGTTCATTTGTTTATTTTCTTTCTTCAAACAGCAGATCTGACTGAGTCATTTGAACCATTTATGAAGAATCTTGATAGGCAAAAAGCGATCAAAGCAGAGGTATGAGGTCATAGATTGTGGTGCAGAGCTGCGTTCAGCCATGCAAACACATGCAAAGTTTTATGCCTGATGCAAACAGTTTGCTGACATCTGGGTACTCTTTCCTTTTGTATAAATGCATATTAAAATAAATAAATAAATTAGACAATATTCAAAAAACTTGATGGAGAACAGGCACAGTATTTCACTCCCTGCATGAACGCTTTGCTAAACCTGATCATGTCTCTGCTGGAGTGTTTAAAAAGCTATAATTGAGCAATGTTTTCATAGCTATGGTTTTGCTTCGTATTCAAATGGACTCATTAGCTGTTGTTCAGCAATAATGAGCAATGGATTTGTTTTATGTACCAAAGCAGTTTTGCTATTTTAACTGCGAACTGGACTGCTGAGCCAGTAGATTAAAAATTTGTCAGTTTCGGATTTGAATCCAAAATTTGAAGCCAACACCTGAAAAAAGTCTTCCACACATTTATTATGGCAGCAAGCTGACACTGTGTGTGTGTTTAAAGCTACAAAGCAGAGATGTCGACCCCACAAGATGCAGTCAGCAACCTTAGCTCTGTTAGACCAGTAGGTGTGCAGGAGCCCTGTTTTATATGATAGCATTACATGTGTTGTGTTTGAACCTCTGGTTATTTACTTGTTTTGTTTGTTGTTGCATTCTCAATCATAATAATTCTCTGTAATAATAAATATTTTCTTCCAGTGTCTGTTTTCTGTGACCTTTTGAATGAAAGGAGGAAAGCACAATAAATGTGACCTTTGAGAGGAAATCTATCTGTATTTGACATTTATAAATGTGCTTTCTTACTTAAAGTGTAACGAGCTTTATATTCAATATTTGATTCTTATTTTTGTATCTTTAAGGTCTTGAGCAACAAGTGGTGTTACTTCTCTCCCACTTAGTTTTCACATGTCATATGAAGTGATAAACCTTCCACTGAAATGCTTTGCCTAACAAAAGAGAGAGCGAGATAAAAAGGAGCCGCGACTCCCTCAAGGCTTTGCAAATTATGATATTTAAATTTTTTTATCAACTTCAAACACATTCCATAACAGGACAGACACCAGGAGGACCAAACATCTAGTCCAACTCTTATACATTTATGGTAATGCGGATGACATCTGGAAAAAGAGCATTTTTAATGGTTTTAATATGGGTGTGGTATGACTGCTGTAGGCTACACAACTCATGATATGTAGTCAGGAAATGTTTTCTGTCAGCAGTTGTTGATGTGAGCACGCCTGCAGGCAAGTAAATGACAGCAGCACAAGGTTCTGCGTGTGCTTTGCATGCAGGTAAATAGTCACATTGAGACAGAAGGCATCAATTATGTCTTTTTTCTTATTGAATGTGAAACCGTATATACATGGGTGTAATTTGAGTCTAGTGTGGACACAACTTTTTTCTGATTTCGGATCCACAGTTAATGCTGATCCCCACCAAACTTTTCAAATCTACTCAGTTCAATTGCATTAAGTTTTGTTTATATCGCTCCAAATCACAACAACAGTCACCTCAAGGTGCTTATTATTA
>NW_005187610.1:31618-33356 GCF_000239375.1 Pundamilia nyererei
TACCTTTAAAATCCTTCTACTAGTTAACAATGCTGTCAATACTTTGCAGCTGTACCCTGTACTTTTAAAATATTTCATATGGGATATGTACTCATCACTTCTTATCAGCTGCATGAAACAATTTAAAATAATAAAGCGCAATATGTAGGATAAATATAGAGTTAAAATTGAAATGGAGAAGAAGAAGAAACTTTATGAAACTGTACCACTCAGTAAATTTGTTCTAAAGTCGGAGCTCAACACCTCCATTGTTTTGAAAAGACTCCATCACACGCCAGTCACATGATCACTAATCTGAAAATGAGCTAAAACCAACCAGCTTGGCTCCAGTTTTTATCTAAGAGCCCCAGTGGGTGTGAAACAGCTACTGTAACTCCATTCAGAGATGATATCAGCCAGCCTTGCCTGTACCCATCTGTTCTTCCTCGTGGCTTTTATTCAAGTTTCATTATGAAAGCTGAACATGTCCTTTTAACCAGTGCAAAGCTCTGCAGCATTCCTCAGAGTATTCTGCTGTCTAAGGCCTTCGTGAGGAGAAAACATTGAACCATTGGACTTAAACACCACACCCATGAGGTAAACACACTCCTTGCTAGTATGAAACCTATTATTACACACTCCTGTGCACACAAAGTATGTGCTAAACGTGCACATTCATGTGGTATGTAACTAATGCTGGGCTGTGCTGAGAATGCTGCCGTTTTAAGATTAGGAAGTAAAGAGAAACCGGAGCAGGGCTCAGGAGTGGGAGGGATGAATAACAGTTGTGACGTTACATTTTCCTGTTTAACAGCTAGTCCTGTTATCTATTCATGCCAATTTATGCAGCAGGAGTCACCTGATCTGCTGTCAGTAAGAACACAGGAGTGGTTGGATAACTTCCATTACAGAAGAAAAGCTGTAAGTATGAGCAGAAAGTTTTTTATTGAATTCTTAAACTGTGAAACAGATCAGGTCAAGCAGCATCAATTAATTCAAAAGAGGAACAGCATGTGCACCCCTTATTGGACAGTTGTTTAGATAGCCGGCCTGCTGCACAAAGCTAAATCCTGAGTATTCAAAGAGTACAGTAATAACACATGTAAAATGTTGCTAGTTGTTTGCATTTGAAATGTAACAAGCTTCACTTGTGTGCTTAAGACTATCCTCTAAAACAGAAACAGCCACCTGTTTGTGCACTTGTTAACTGAATGCATTTAATTGGTGCCTTTACATGAGCTGCTTCCTCTTTAGTTTTGTAGCTTTCAGCGTAGTTAAAATCCACTCACTGCCCGATCAGCTTGTTCCAAGTATGGAATAAATCTTTATGATGACTGAAGTTTGTAATGATTGACTCAGTTAGAGCTGTATATGGCCTAAAAGCCTTCACTGTGTGTGCGCTGCAATGTGTTCTTAAGGGAGTTTGGAGTAAAATGCCTGTTCTTGGCTGGGGAGATTCATATAAATCCGTTTGTGTAGTGCCTGCGTAGCAGTTGTCAAACTTAGCTCACTATAAAGATTTTAAAAAGGTGTAAAAAGTTGGCTGTGTCTCGCTCTGGCTTCACGTTACTTGGAAAAGAAACCAGCACTGCTGTTTTTACACCTTGGTTTATGGAGTAGATTAAACAAATAATATGAAAAGTTTACATTAGTGAGCTGGCTGGCTGATTCTGGTACTTCTGGAGAGAAGCAGTAATTATGCAAAGCTAAGGGCAATAAACTTTCATTTGTTAACCGCAAATTTGGCTAAACTGATTCT